>NW_006921934.1:1700908-1712615 GCF_000298275.1 Orycteropus afer afer
AGTATGGATTACATCTCAATATAAAGAAGACAAAAATCCTCACAACTGGACCAATAAGCAGCATCACAATTAATGGAGAAAAGACTGAGATTGTCAAAGAATTCACATCGCTTGGTTCTACAATTGATGCCAATGGAAGCAGCAGTCAGGACATTAGATGATGTGTAGCACTGGGTAGGTCAGCTGCGAATGAACTCTTTCAAGTGCTGAGGAGCAAGGATGTCTCCTTGAGGACTGAGGTGCACCTGACACAAGCCATGATATTTCCAATCGCCTCTTATGCATGTGAGAGCTGGACAATGAATAAAACCGAAGAAGAGTTGATGCTTTTGAGTTGTGGTGCTGGCGAAGAATGCTGAAGATACCATGGACTGCCAAAAGAACTAAAAGATCTGTCCTGGAAGAAGTGCAGCCAAGATGCTCCTTGGAAGCGAGGATGGCCAGACTTCATCTTACCTACTTTGGTCATGTTGTCAGAGGGGATCATTCCCTGGGGAAAGATGTCATGCTTGATAAGGTGGAGGGTTGATGAAAGAGGGGAAGGCCTTCAACGTGATGGATTGACACAGTGGCTGTGACAATGGGCTCAAGTATAGCAAGGATCATGGAGATGGCGTGGGATCGGGTGGTGTTTTGTTCTGCTGTGCATGGGGTCGCTATGAGTCGGAAGCAACTCGACGGCACCTAACAACAACAACAATCAGAGGTTCAGAGAGCTCAGAAGAAAGGATATTCCCCTAAAGCCTTCGAAGAAAGCATGACCCTGCTGATACCCTGAATTAGGATTTCCAGCCTCAAGAACTAGGACTGATAATACATTTTTTTTGTTGTTTAAAGCCACTCTTTAAATTTTGTTATGGCAGTGCTCTAGGAAACTAACAGACATTTCCATGGTATTCTGGTATTACATTTCTCTGAATATTTTCTGTAATAATTTGCATTTGAGCTTTTCATTTCATGCTTAAGTATATTTTCATATTATCTCATTCTATTCCCACAACAGTCTTGAGAGATTGTTGCTATTGTTGTGCTCTGTCAAGTTGATTCTGATTCATAGCAACCCTATAGGACATATAGAACTTCCCCATAGGACTTCCAAAGCTGTACATCTTTACAGGAGCAGACTGCCCCATCTTTCTCCTGAAGAGCAGCTGGTGAGTTTGAAATGTCAGCCTTTCAGTTAGCAGCCAACCAATTAACCACTGTGCTGCTAGGGGGCCTTCCTAGAGAGGTAGAGAACCCATTTTCTGGATAAAAGAACAGAGATATGATACAACATGAATATGATCACATGGGCATATGTTGATAAAGCATATGAAAAAGGTCCAAGTCTATCTAGATGCTGGATGGTGGACCACTTGACATTTCTTCTGGCCCTCAGATCTCTAACAAGGCACTATATCAAGCATTTGATTCATTTATTTCTCCCAGTGGAGGATTTAAGTTGTCCTTCAAACTCACATAGCTTAGGGTAACATTACCTTCACCAGGGACCATGTTAGCATCTCAAGAATTCAAGTCTGTTCCACAGACATTCCCTGAGTAAGAAGCATGTGCCAGGCACTGTGTTGGGTGCCAGGATAAAAGGACGATTCATGGCACCTTTGCCAGATGACTCACCCATGACATTTGCTAATCTGAAGAACTGGAGTTTGCTAGCTCTGTCCTCAACCAACCATATTGCTTTTAGTTTGGAAGATTATTGCTGCCTCATGGATTGTTTTCACAGGACCAGTGGCTTCACTGAACTGCCCTTTTTTATTTTGTTTTTGCCAAAAAAGGGTAGATTAAAGAAAAAAATCTTTGTGCATGAGAACACCCGTGGGATGCAGGAGAGCTGGGGGAGGCCTCCGCCAGGCAGTTGCCATGGAGGGTCACTTCAAACAGCACTGAGTAGGTGGAACTGTCAGTCCTCCATCCATGGTAGCTCAGGGCATGGCTCTGGACCTGTTTCTACAGGGATCTACTTGTCCTAATTACTGTTAAATTGCCATCCATCATTTCAGGAAAATCTCAACTCACCAACTCAGCTCTGCTCTGGGCACAAGCCTCATGAGGGCACTCACAGAAAAGGTTACAGATGGTTGGGGTCAAAAGGAGAATACTGGGGTCAAGGAGGCCATGGATGGGGGTGGTAGTGGCTGGAGATACTCCAGTAAGCAGAGAATGTTAAGTCCCCTCTTATTAAATTATATCCAAGATTCTCTTGTGGGGTGACTTTGAAACCTAGTAAATGATAAGGCAGAACAGAAGATGTTTTTCCTTACAGAGAAAACTGTATTTTTAAGGTAACAGAAATAGTTTTGCTTGAGTTATTTAGTTCACTGGGTCCATGTAGACCTGGCAGGAGGGTCATCTTCCACTGTTGAATCCTAATCGACTCAGAACAAGGTTTTTAAGCCTTGGTATGAATGATATTTGGGGCCAGATAACTCTTTTTGTGGGGACTGCCCTGTGCATTGCAGGATGTTTAACAGCATCCTTAGCCTCTACCTACTGAATGTGGGTGGCAACACCCTTTCCCCCTGACCTCTCCTTACCCACACTCATTGCAAAATACCCCTTGGGAGGTAAAATCACTCCCAGTTTTGAACCACCAGCTTAGAGCATTTTCCTTCCCAGCAAAGTATGGTGGGCAGGCTCAGGGCTCTGACTGTGGAAGGTACTTTGGATTAATTTACACATCCAAGCCTATAGGCTGGGCTGGGGTCTTAAACTGTGTCCAGATGGTATCCAGGAAGCACAGGGTCATCACTAGCACCTTCATAACTCACTAGAGATAAAACATATTCCGTTCACTACTCTGCAAAGGTAAAAAAAAGGAAATATTCCAGAACACAATCTGTTCATGCCCACCAACAGTGGAACCAGTGGCCTTGGGTAGGCTGCTTAGGGTTTCTGGGCCTTGGTTTCCTCATCTGTAAAATGCAGTTTGAATTGAAAAAGCCCAGTTTCTTCAGGGCTCAAAGATTTCAGAGTTTGTGATTATTAGTCTGGAAATATTCCTTAGCCTCTACTCATTTTCTGAGCAGCCTGCATGTAAATAGGATCAAGAAGCTATTAGTGCTTACCAGAGAGTAAGGTAAAGTCCAAGAGATTAGTTTTACATTTTACTTGATGGGTGAAGGTAGGCAGGGAGGAATGATACAGCTTTCCTAGAATGCATGAAGATAGCCAGAAGGCAGTAGTGAAGACACTGAACATCCTAGGAGGTAGAAGGAATGGAAAGATTACTCAAAGGAAGAACATAAGGTAGTACCAAACCAAACACACTGCCATCCTGTTGATTCTGACTCATAGAGACCCCCACTGGGTTTCCAAGGCTGTAAATCTTTACAGATTGCCTCATCTTCCTCCCACAGAGCAGCTGGTGGGTTTGAACTACTGATCTTCTGGTTGGCAGCCAAATGCCTTACCCACTACACCATCAGAATTGTTTTAAGGTAGTAAGAGGCCCCCAATAAAACTTTCACCTGGCTGAGTTTTAGCCTCAGAAAACCTATGTTCTAATCCTATTGCTACCAGCAGTGAGTGACGTTGGGTAAATGCCTAAACCTCTTCGTACCTCAGTTTCCTCTTTTGTGAGATGCCAAATAATAAAAATAATGACCTCATAGGTTTGTTGTGAGAGTGAAATGTGATAATCCATTTGGAGTGGCCAGCAATGTACTTAATAAAGACAAACTGTAATTCTCACAGTCTGACAATTTATTTAGTAAGGCCTAAATGACTGGCTCTATTTGTTTTATTATTGTCCATTTCTTTTTCTTTCTTTTCTTTTTTTTTTTTAAGTATGCTTGGATCCTGCCTGTATCTCTTTTACAAAAGTCAATTGCATAAGCTTAAGAATTCTGAGGGGGCAAGTTGTTAAAATGTTAATAGCTTGAATGTGGGCATAAGCATAATATTTACACCATGAAAGTGGGCAAATGTTACAATTTGGGACTGTATTTGTGCCTGTTTGACATACATTACTGTGGATATCCCTTTGCTGGAAAGAATCTATGAGGCCACGAAGATACGGAGTCATATAGGTCAGATCACATACTTAAACCAGAGATTCTTCACACACACTGCTCCCCCTCCCCCAAAGGCAGGCAGGCAGGCAGGCAGGGGGCAGGTGTGAGGAATCCAAGTATAGATAGGATTTTGCAAATAATGTCAGGAACACCATGAACTAAGATCATCATAAAGTCCCTTTTGGCTCCCAGGTTAAGAAGCTCTGTTCTTGGAAGTTCAGGCATATGTTTATGGAGGCAGAAATTCTCAGGATCATCCAAACCCAATAAACCTATTGCTGTTGAGTCAATTCCAATTCATAGTGATCCTATAGGCTAGAGTAGAACTGCCCATTGGGTTTCCAAGGCGATAAATCTTTACAGAAGCATAAAGCCTCATCTTTCTCCCTCAGGATCATCCCAGGGTTTTTTTTTTTTAACTATGGATTCCCTCTTCCCTTATACAAAGTGGGGCAAGCACTCTGTGAAACACAACCACATGTGAGTATACAGTGTGCCATTAATGAGACTCTGATGGGAAGGGGAAGCAAGTTTTCTATAACAGCTCTAGAACCCCTCACAGTTTCTCTCTTCCAGTACATTGTTGTTGTTGTTGTGTGCCGTCGAGTCAAACCTGACTCATAGTGACCCCTCCTTGGGTTTCTGAGGCAGTATCACTACAGAAGTAGGATTGCCCAACCTTCCTTCCAAGGAGTGGCTGGTGGGTTTGAACCTCCAGCTGTCTGGTTAGCAGGCAAGTGTCTTAGCCACTATGCTACCAGAGCTCCCTTCCAATACATGGACTATCTTTATATACATTCCAAGAATATTTTGTGGCTCTTGAATTTACATTCCTATAAGACCTTACAAATTAATAATGAAGGGGTCAATAATTTATACAGTATTACTAGACACAATCTTTTTTTTTTCCATAAACAAAACATTAAAACACTTTAAAGACTGGATTATTAAGCACAGTGACAAGAGTTTCAGGATGGCTTTCCATTTGTCCTTTTCTTGAAGAGTAAATAAAAATCAAAACCATTGCCATTGAGTTGATTCCAACTCATAGTGATCCCCTTTGGATTTCCAAGGCTGTAAATCTTTACTGAAGCAGACTGCTCTGTCTTTCTGCCATGGAGTGGCTAGTGGGTTCAAATCAGCGACCTTTCAGTTAGCAGCCAAATGCCTTAACCACTACACCACCACAGCTCCTCATTTAAAAAAATTAGAAGAGTAAAAAGAAATCATTAGGGTGGGGTGGAGGGAACCAAGTAATAATTTGTCTAATAAGATGGCCACTGTAAAGCACATTAAAAGAATCCTGATTTCCTTTCCTTCCTCAGATTAATTTTTGCCAAATTCAGACAAGAGTTAGTGTCTACCTGATTTTCTGGGTAAAATAAAAACTTTGAGTCTAATCACCATATGTCTTACACAAATTAAGAAAATGGGACATTCTTAATTCCTCTCTGTACTCTTTCCTTGTGTATAATCACTGTTGAGTAAAAGTCTTTGCAAAAATTGGGCGTGCATTGAATATATGGCAACAGAAGGGCAAAAAGAGAAAAAGACTTTCCAAAGTGGAGACTTGTGGATTGATGACGCTTTCCACTCAAAGAGTATGTCAGGTATGATAAATAGACGAATACATACTTGTAGGACTGTAATCTAGCCAAAGAAATTCAGCTCTGGTCTGTTTGCAAGGGTGGGATTCCTCTAAAATGAAGATCATAGGATCGTTTCCTTTACTAAGTGACCCTGGGCAAGTTACTCAGGCTCTCCAAGCCTCATCTGAAAAATGAGCACACTTCACTGTCTTGTTGGGAGGATTTAAATGAATCAACACACTTCAATTGTATAGCCTAGTGCCTGACAAAATGTTAGTTGTGGATAAAACAGTAAACATGGTGCATATCAGCTTACATTAAGCAAGGTACTGATGGACTTAATGGTGCTTACTTACTAATCTGCAGTGAACAATTTCACCAAAGATGTGGTAAAACCCAGGGGAAACTGTTCACTACAGATTAGTGGTGGTGGTGTTAGCTGCCGTCCAGTTGGTTTTGAATCCATAGTGACCCTATGTACAACAGAAAGAAACACTGCCCAGTCCTGTGCTATCCTCACAATCATTGCTATAATTGATTCCATTGTTGCAGTCACTGTGTTAATCCACCTCATTCATGATCTTCCCCTTTTTTGCTGACCTTCTAATTTTCCAAGCATCATGTCCTTCTCTAGGGACTGGTCCCTCCTGATAACATGTCCAATGCAACTGAGATGAGGTCTCATCATCCTCACTTCTAAGGAGTATTCTGGCTGTACAGAATAAGACAGATTTGTTCCTTCTTCTTACGGTCCATGGTATATTCAATACTCTTACAAATACCATAATTCCAGTGGATCAATTCTTCTTCAGTCTTCCTTATTCATTGTCCAGCTGTCACCATGCATATGAGGCAACAGAAAATACCATGGCTGACTAGGTGCACCTTAATCCTCAAAGTGACATTTTTGCTTTTTAACAGTTTTAAGAGATCTTTTGCAGCAGATTTCCCCAGTGCAATACATTGTTTATTTTCTTGACTGCTGCTTCCACAGGTGTTGATTGTGTATCCAAATAAAATGAAATCTTTGAAAACTTCAGTCTTTTCTCTGTTTATTATGATGCTGCTTATTGGTCCTATTGTGAGGATTTTTATTTTCTTTATGTTTTGGTGTAACCCACACTGAAGACTATAGTCTTTGATCTTCATCAGTAAATGCTTCAAGTTATCTTCAGTTTCAGCAAGCAATGTTGGTCACCTGCATGTCACAGGTTGTTAATGAATCTGCCTCCAATTTGGATGCTGTGTTCTTCTTCATATAGTTCTGCTTCTCAGGTTATTTGCTCAGCACATGGATTGAATAATTATGATGAAAAGATATAAACCTGATGCACACTGTTTCTGATTTTAAACCATGCAATATTCTCTTGTTCTGTTCTAATGACTGTTTCTTGGTCTCTGTTGAGGTTCCTCATGAGCACAATTAAGTGTTCTGGAATTCTCATTCTTTGCAATGTTATCCATAATTTGTTAAGATCAACACAGTCAAATGCCTTTGCATAGTCAATGAAACACAGGTAAACATCTTCCTGGTATTTTTTGCTTTCAGCCAAGATCCATCTGATATCCATAGACTCAAAGTAATGATGTTCTTCATTCCATGTCCTTTTTTAAATCTGTCTTGGATTTCTGATAGTTCTCTGTGGATGCATTGCTGTAACTGTTTTTGAATTACCTTCAGCAAAACTTACATTTGTGTGATATTTATGACATTGTTCAATAATTTCCACATCCTGTTGGGCAGAAATATGGATGGATCTCTTCCAGTTGATTGGCCAGGTAGCTGTCACCCAAATTTCTTGGCACAGACAGGTGCTCCCAGCATTGCATCCATTTGTTGTTCAAAATGACATTGGAGGCTACATGATAGAATTTTGAAGACCAATGAGTGGGTCACTGCAAATAATTTTTGCCGACAATGTAATCTGAAACTATAAACATGGACCTTACTGGATGGAATACACAGGAATCAAAGTGACTACATCTGTGGAGAGAGATAATGGAGAAGCTCAGTATCATCAGTCAAGAACAAGGCCAGAGGGCTGGCTGCAGAGCACACCATCAATATGCAAGTTCTATTTGAAGCTAAAGAAAATTAAAGCAGGTCCACGAGAGCCTAAGTAGGACCTTGAGTATATCTCACCTGAATTTAGAGATCATCACATAATAGATTTGACACATTGAACACTAATGACCAAAGGCCACATGAGTTGTGGGGTGACATCAGGACATCACACTGAAGAAAGAAAAAGCCATTAAAAAGACAGTAATGAAAAAGAAGACTAAAATGGATGTCAGAAGAGACTCTGAAACTTGCTCTTGAATGTAGAGTAGCTAGAACCAATTGAAGAAATGATGAAGTAAATGAACTGAACAGATTTCAAAGGGCAACTTGAGAAAACAAAGTAAAGTATGATAATGAAATGTGCTAAGACCTGGAGTTAGAAGAGCAAAAGTGAACACCATGCTCAGCATTTCTACAGAAAATAAGCAACTAATAATCAAAAGGGAAGCACACACATGGCATTTCTGAAGCTGAAAGAACAGAAGAAAAGGACTCAAGCCTAGAGGTGCAACATTGAAGGATCCTATGGGCAAAACACTGAACAATGCCGGAAGCATCAAAAGAAGATGGAAGGAATAAACAGAGTCACTGTACCAAAAGAACTGGTTGATATCCAACCATTCCAGGAGACAGCATATGATCAAGAACAAATGGTACCGAAGGAAGAAGTCCAAGTTTCACTGAAGGCATTGGTGAAAAACAAGTCTCCAGGAATTGATGGAATACAGATTAGGAAGTAAGCACAATTAAGCCTGTGTGTACCTTGCTTTTGGGGTAATCTATCTTTGGGTACTTTTTTATGTGAAGTACACTGCATTAGTCACAGGAGGTATGAGAGACAAGATCAGTAAGTTTTGACCATGTAGAGTTTATAGTTTAGTGAAGACACAGGCAAAAGCAGATGTTTACAAAATAATGTTGATGTTATGATGCAGGGTACTACAGGAAGTGACCTAGGCCGAAGTCTTAATGCAGCAGTGTTATCTCAGGCAGGCTGGGACTTCTTAAAAATTTCTTCCAGGGACGTTTCTTCTCATTGCCTTAGACTGTGACTTTCTTTGGATATCATGCTTATGTAAGTTTAGTGAGCAATCCATAGAAGAAGTTGAGTAGGTTAAGGTGCCAGTGTATGGAACAAGGGATCAAACACAAGACAGACCCCCATTTCCACAAGCTCACAGCCCATCTGCTGTCCCGGTACTAGAGCCCTTTTTCCTAGCCCCTACAGCCATCTGTGCTGTCAGCGCCAAGAGGCAGAAGCAAAAGGAAATGTTTAGAGATGCTATAATAGCTCATAAAGAGATCTTGATGAAGTTTCTTGTTATTGCAGATACGAATAATTAAATCAAATATCTGTTTATGAAAAGCTAAACACAACCAGGCAAACTTAAATCTATGGCAAAGTTCCAACTTCCTGCAAAACAGTTGACAGATTACCGGGAACCTGTCTGGGTCACTGGCTCCTGAATATGCCCATTTCAGATAAAAGGGGACAGCAGCAGAAAGTTTTAATGATGCTACTCAGTTTTATTTGTGTAGCCCCATGTAAAAACTTATCACCAAAGGGGTAAGTCATGTGGAGTCATAAATTCAGTAAAAAGATGGTGTCACTCTTCAAACTACATTTCTTTATGCATGAAAGTTTTTATAATTTTCTAAGAGAAATTGATTACATCCCCATCTTAAAACTAAACACAATTTTAATTTCAAATGCATTCAGAATGTTTCCTTTCATGTTGCATTTGCTGATGCTAGCATAAGATGCAGCCAAGCAATGGGTGCTCATGAGCTGCAACTTTAATTTTGAAACATGCAATACATTTCTAATAAGGCCAACTAAATTTATTTCCTTTGAGTCCACAATAAACTGTCTTCTACAAAGAGAAGCTATTTAAAGTCATAAACAAAAATCCAAGGGCTCCAATCTCCAAGTAATTGTTTAGGCAGGTGCATACTTAAAAACTGAGTTGGTTGGCACACAAAAGGCCTAGAGATTTTACTGGTGATTCATAATTTTGATCGGTAAGTTGAAGTCTTTAAAAAATAAACTTAGGGGGCAGGAGTGCACGGCAGGGAAGGACACAGGGAAGAGATAACTATGGGGAGGAAGTGGGAAGAGAGTGGTTACATTGTGGGAAATTGCAATCAATGTCATGAGACAAAATGTTATGAACTGCTGTAAGGAAAATGAATTTGCTCTGTAAACTTTCACCCAAATCATAATAAAAATTAAAAACAGAACAAAATAAAAAAAACATTAAGTCCTGATATCACCAGAACCCCTAGTCTATAGAATCCTCTCCTTCTTTACCTATCATTGCTCTCCTGCCTACATCCCCTTCCTCTCCCACTACGCTTGCCTGCCAGTGTCCTTGCCATCCTTGCCTTCTTGTCTTTTGGTCGCATCTCCATAGTAAACTCCATGGATGGAGCTACAAGTTGGCTTCTTTGTGTCGGCATGTCAGCTGCAGAGTACCACAGAGAACTCCAGAGGCCTCTGCAGGCTGGTGCCACTGTGAACTCATGGTCTTCATCCTCAGTATCAAAGGGTTACCCTAGGTCCACCTAGTCAGGTGTCTCTTCCATTGTTTCCTTCTTGGCTCTTAACATGACACTTATGGTGAAAGGTAGTTGGGGAATAGGATATTCTTGCAAGTATCATCCCACAAATTATTGATTAATTATAATTAAAGAAGTTACTTTTCGAATGAAGTAATATGGTAGGCACCACTTTACCAAGTGACCTAACTGAATACCACCCAACTGGGAAGAACTGACATCATATGTCTTCAGACATGACACAATAGGAAATATACAACAATACCTATGCAGGTCTTGCCAAAATCTTTAGTCTGAATTTAATCAATGTGGAAACAATCAGACAAGCCTAGCTCAAGTAATGTTGTTGCTGTTAGGTGCCGTCGAGTCGTTTCCAACTCATAGCAACCCCATGCACAGCAGCACGAAACACTGCCTGATCCCACGCCAGCTCCATGATCCTTGCTATACTTGAGCCCATTGTTGCAGCCACTGTGTCAATCCATCTCGTTGAAGGCCTTCCCCTCTTTCGTCAACCCTCCACCTTACCAAGCACGACATTCTTCTCCAGGAAATGGTCCCTTCTGACAACATGGCCAAAGTAGGTGAGAAGAAGTCTGGCCATTCTCACTTCCAAGAAGCATTTTGGCTGTACTTCCTCCAGGCCAGATATGTTAGTTCTTTGATCAGTCGATGGTACTTTCAACATTCTTCACCAGCACCACAACTCAAAAGCATCAACTCTTCTTCAGTCTTCCTTATTTATCGTCCAGCTCTCACATGCATATGAGGCAATTGGAAATATCATGGCTTGTGTCAGGGGCACCTTAGTCCTCAAGGAGACATCCCTGCTCCTCAGCACTTGAAAGAGTTCCTTCGCAGTTGACTTTCCCAGTGCTATACGTCATCTAATGTCCTGACTGCTGCTTCCATTGGCATCAACTGTAGAACCAAGCAAAGTGAATTCTTTGACAACCTCAATCTTTTCTCCATTTATTGTGATGTTGGTTCATTGGTCCAGTTGTAAGGATTTTTGTTTTCTTTATATTGAGATGTAATCCATACAGCAGACTGTGTTCTTCAGTCTTCATCAGTAAGTGCCTCAAGTCATCCTCACTTTCAGCAAGCAACGTTGTATCATCAGCATATCTCAGATTGTTAATGATTCTTCTTCCAATCCTGATGCCACATTTTTCTTCATATAGTCAGCTTCTTGGATTATTTGCTCAGCATATAGATTGAATAAGTATGGGGAAAGGATACAACCCTGACACACTCCCTTCTTGATTTTAAACCATGTAGTGTTCAAGTACTGAGGAGCAAGGATATCTCCTTGAGGACTAAGGTGCGCCTGACACAAGCCATGATATTTCCAATCGCCTGGTATGCATGTGACAGCTGGACAATGAATAGGGAAGATCAAAGAAGAGTTGATGCTTTTGAGTTGTGGTGCTGGCGAAGAATGCTGAAAGTACCGTGGACTGCTAAAAGAACTA
>NW_006921934.1:1712715-1767946 GCF_000298275.1 Orycteropus afer afer
TCCACACAATCAAATACTTTTGCATAGTCAATAAAACACAAGTAAACATCTTTCTGGTATTCTTTGCCTTGAGCCAAGATCCATCTGACAGCAGCTATGAGGAGTCAGCTCAAGTAATAGTCTTAAAATTACAATGTTAGGAGAGACCAAAAATAAAATACAAAGGGAGGTAGAGTATGCTAGAATAATTAAAACTTGAGACATGACAACAAAATGCAGTGTTGATCCTAGATTGGAACCCAGATTAAAAGGCGGGGGGTGGGGTGGAGGGAAAGCTATACAAAGCATAAGGAGTTCTGGTGGTGTAATGCCTAAGGCATTTGATGGCTAACCAGAAGGTTCACAGTTCAAATCCACCAGCCACTCCTTGGAAGACTGGGAAATCTACTTCTATAAAGATTTATCACCTTGGGAAACCAAAGGGGGTCGCTATGAGTCAGAATCGACTTGATGGCAGTAAGTTTCGTTTTTGGTTTTATAGAAAGCATCAGCAGGACAATGGGGAAAATTTGAATCATATGTTAAATAATATTACTGCATTCCTGTTATATCTTCTAGGATAATATAGGAGAATGTCTTTGTTCTTAGGAGATTCATGTTTAAGTATTTGAGGGTAAAGTTTCATAATGTTTGGAACATGTTTTCAAAATTTTTAGTTATACAAGGGTCTAGTTAGGGCCATTTTGGAAAATAGTTTAATATTGCCTATAAAAGTTGTGTGGTAATTAAATTTGTATGTCAGCTTGGCTGGGCCTGGTTGAGTGGCTGGGCAACTGGTGGTAGTTATTCCTCATGATGAGACTGGCAATCAATTCCATGGTGGGATATACCACAAGCAGCTGAGTAGCTGCCTTTGGAATGTGGTCTGCTTCCTGGATATAAAGAGAAGCCTTGTGCATAGTCTCTAGCTTGTGGCATGCTTGGACCCTGTATATAGCCATGTCATTGTTCAGCAGCCTGTCATGCTCTGCTGACCTTGGGACTTAAAATGGACTTGAATTAATGGTCTGCTGTGTGGTTTGGTAACATTGGGACTGTGCCATTTTATTTGTCAACCTTGGGGATGTTAGCCTCAGCAGCCAGTAACTGCCTGAGTGAAGAGATGCCTCTAGCTTCAGTGGGCCAGGAGCAAGAAGCAGAGCTGAAAACCCCAAGGTCGAGGGGCTTTCACCCAGCCCCTAGAGCCTGCACTTTGACATTGGACTTCTAGCCTCCCAAACCGTAAGAGAATAAACTCCTGTTTGTTCAAGCCATTCCTTTTGTGGCATATTCCCGTCAGAGTGGTACTAGGTAACTAGAGCAAGTTGAATACATGCTAACCCTGCAACATGGTAATTCCATCCCCAGATCCTTTAGAGAAAGGTGAGCCCGTGAACACTAGATACATATACAAGAATGTTAACAGCAGGATTATTCATAGTAGTCCCAAACTACAATTGCACAAATATCCGTCAACAGTAGAATATATAGACAAATTATTCTATAGTCATACAATGAAATAGTGTACAGCAATGAGAATGAATGGAATAGAGTCACATACAAAAGCATGAATGAATCTTGAACATAAAGTCAAATGTAAAAAAAGCAAGATAAAACTGTACATATATTCCATCTACATAAATTTCAAAACAAGCAAAAGTAGTTATAATTTTGAAGATATACATAAGTGGTTACATCCAAAAAATCCTGGACAGCAGCTATTGTTAGGGGCTATGAGAAAGGATACACAGGACTTTTGGATACTGACAATGTTCCATCTCTTGTCCAGGATGGTGGTTACATGAGTCTTCACTCATAATTATTCAATTTATTTATTCCATTTATATTTTTAAAAATTCAGCCAGATAGATAGAGTTTGAAAGTATATGGCAGATGGCAAACAATGGTGAATCTAGATGAAGAATATGTAACTTATTTATTTTATTATTCTTTCAACTTGTTTCAAAGTTTGAAATTTTCTAAGAAAGGTTTTTTTGGGATAAAAAAGAAACATTAAAAGAAAAACTCCTCTCTTTCACCCATGAACCCAGATGTGTGAGGAGATGCCAAGAGCTGCTACAGCCATGTGAGGACCATGAGGGGATAAGCTAAAGACAAAAGCTGTGAAGTGAACACAGCAGAATCAACCAACACCGCAATCCCACCTCTCAGTTCCATGTCATGTGCAACAGTAAATCTTCACCCATTATTTGCTTTTTCTGTTATTTCTTCCCAAAATATCTAAACTGATGCAGGTTAATACTTCAAGGGAAAGTTGGAAATGTGCCAGGTACATTTGGAGCTGCATATAAGGATGGTAGTGAGGGGAAAATAAATCAATTATCCTCCCAGTTCTCCACAACTCACCTTTTATCTTGTAGCACTAAGAAAAATAAAGAAAAGAAAATGATGTAAAAACAGAGCTTGGGAGAATCTACAAAATGTGTTTCAGTGTGCTTTATCTGGTCAGAAGCAGGAAGGAATTAAACCTTTACCAAAAAAATCTGTACTAATGTTCTCCATTGAGTTCCACTCTGCTTGAGGTCTAGGAATAGTTACAAAAACAAAGTACCTGCTGCAGTCTCTGGTGCTCAGGTGACTACCTGGACACCCAGTGGTTATCACCTTACATTTATATTACTAGTCACCAGTTGTCATCCAGATGATTGACTGCCATGTGGGTCAGAGTAGAACTATACTACCTAGGGTTTTCGATGGCTGATTTTTTCAGAAGTAGATCACCAGGCCTTTCTTCCAAGGTTCCTCTGGGTGGACTTGAACCACCAATTTTTTGGTTAGTAGCCAAGCCCATTAACCATTAGTACCACCAAGAGATACCTTACATTCATATTAAAAAAAAAAAAAAAACTCATTGAATTGATTCTGACTCATAGCAACCCTATAGGACAGAGTAAAACTAGCCCACAGGGTTTCCAAGATTGCAAATCTTTATGGGAGTGGACTGCCACATCTTTCTCCCAGTGGAGCAGCTGGTAGATTCAAACCATGCTTAACCCCTGCACCAGCAGTGCTTCTTAGCTATTTGTAATTTACAAAGTTCTTTATACAAATATTATCACATTTGAACCTCACAATAAAGTCCTGTGAAGCAGGAGTTACTTGTTGAAATGGTTACAGAGCTAGAGCTCAAATCTATACACTACAATACATGGATAGGTCAAGGTTTAAATCATAAGCATCCATAAATACAGAGAAGAAAGTTCTTTGACTCCAGAGAGAGTCATACTTGCTGACAAAATTAAAACAAACAAAAAAAAAATTAGTCTGCCCTGGCTTCTGTTGCATTTACATGAGACGTGTCAAATTTCCAAGCAAAGCCTTGCAAAATCAGAATGGGCTGTTTCACAGAGTCTGGGCAGGATTAGGAATGGTGCTCTGAGTGCGTCACAGACTATCAGGGGTGTCCTTTAATTCCTAAGCATGGAAACCACTTGCATGTCCATGTGATTAATTCTTCTTCAGTAGCACCCAAAAAGCACTAAGGATTTGAAAGGTAATAACTGAACCTGCAAATGAATGCTTGGCTGGTCCCCCAGGCTGGTGGGGCTTGGGCTCCATTTTAAAACCATGTTACCAACGTAATTGGTGTTAGGCTTGATGCAGCATTTTATGTTCTGTTTTGTAAACAGGAGGATTATTTTAGATTGATCAAAGGCGACTGCACTTTGCAAATTACCTTGTGCTGTGACTGTGTTTTACACTTTGCAAAATGGGCTCTTCTGATATAGCAGTTCTAATCCATTTTGGTTTGTTAGGGATGGCTGCATTCTTGTAAACTGGATACAGAATACTTTTCTTTGTATTTTAAATATAAATTTGAGCAGCACATACAAGTCAAGAAACTTCAGTGGTTCAGCTGAGTTCATCGAAACGCCCACAATTTCCAGGTTTTATCTGTATTTTGCCTGACTTATGAATGCACTCAAGCTCTCCTAAAACCCAGAGATTTTCTCCATTTGTTTCTAGATACTGAAAAAATCACATTAAAAAGAAATAAATAATTGAAAAATGAAAGGGTTGGGGAGAAGTTAGGGAAGAAGAGCAAGAAGGTGATAAGGAAAGAAATGACAATCTGTCATAGTTTTCAAAAACATATGTTTTGGGTAAGAATCGGAGTTGATTTAAGGACTGAAAGGAGATCTTTTGTCATGGGAATGCTTGGCCCAAAATATTTCTGTGTATTGAGCAATTCTCCTTCTTCTATGAAGAGAAACAGAGTTACCGTATCAGGGGTCCATTTAGATGGTGGCAGTGAGGAGAGTTATCAAAGCAGTTTACTCAATGGGAAAAATGGTGGTCAGAAAAATGTTATCTAACCACCAAATTCTTAAGGAGGAAAGAGAACAAAGATAAGTCCATCCAAGTCCATTCACTTTAACAGTGAAGAACATTACATTATTCCAGTAACTGACATACAGTGTTGAAGATGAATAACCATGACTATGTTTAAATAGCTAATATACTTGGATTTCCTTCCACTATAAATTAATATTTTGTATTCTTCTCATCAAAATCTTTCTTACATGGATATTTTAGGAATAACAAGTTATTCATCTCTATGAAACAAGACTGAACAGTATGTGTCAAGCCAGGGAAAAAAGTGTCCAGAATTGACCATTATTTTGTATTTTTAATCATGCTTATAGAATGCTATGAGTCAAGTTGACTCAATGGCAGTGAGTTTTTTTTTTTTTTTTTTTTTTTTTCGGGGGGGGCGGTTTATAGAATGCCTCATACTTGTAGAACTCAAGAAAACATGGGAACCAATATTTCAGCCTCATACTCTTTCTCCACCTTGTACCAAAAAGAGGACCTGAAGGATTTCTCTCCTCGTCAATACTTTTTAAAACTTTCTGTAGCACTATCTACCCAGAAATCAATTAACCAGTAGCAGTATCCCTTAACCAGGCAATTAATCAGTGGACCAGTAGTGCTAAGTGCCTTACTGGTTACAAGGGAAACATGAAGCTTAACTCCTTCCCTTAAGGAATTGAGAGGATCTTGGAGGTCCAGACTAAAACATGTGCTAAAATAAATGCCAAAAGACACAGATCTATTGAGAGACACATTTCAAAGAAGGGGGTGGTGGATGGAGATAATAAGGACTATGGGAGTCCAGCTTCAGATAAGACTTGAACTGGACCTGAAGGTAAGGTAAGATCTGCAATGACTCAGAGGATCCATTTCAGGAGGAAAGTACAACTTGAGAAATAAACAGAGCTTATTTTCATGGCCCAAGAAATCAAGAAATACATATAGAGTACATACAAATACAGTGCATACAATATACCAATTTTGAATGGCAAACATTTCTTCTAGTTCCAAAGAAATGAAGCATTTAACATTAAATCTCTCTCTCTGTGTGTGTGTAAATATATTTCTTATCACTTATTTTGCCATCTGGCCAGTGTCCAAAGACACAGTCTCTTCCAACTTTCCATGAAAATATAACACTGAAAACTAAGCCTTATATAAAAAACCTTCCACTGAACTTGGAGGAAATTTCTCCTCTAATTGACTGAGAAAAACAAATTGGAAGTCTGTCTGTGCTTAACTTTATTGATTTTATCTTCCCATCTTGTACAACTGGAAGAAGGTAGGCACTGTTCATCTCACCTTACTCTCTTCCTTGGCACAGACCTAGGAACTTAATATCCTGAAAACTTCTGCTGCTTTTTGAGGTGGCCTGGAGTATGGTTCTCCCCTAATCCCTATTCTTCCCACATCTGTTCAGAAACTGCAACTTCTTGAACATAACAGGGAACAAAGCATGAGAATTGGAGTCAGTCAGTATAAGTAGCACTGTGGAAACTATAGTTCTCTCAAGCACTGTGCTATAGAGAGATCAAGTTTGTGGTTTTCCCTATATTCTATATATCAGCGTCAGAAAACCACAGAGTAGGGTAGGAGAAGATTTCACTTTCATCAACAGAGCTATACTATATAAAAATACCCTAAACTTATTGTGATAGATCCATAAAATGGAACACTAAACATCAATTAGAAGGAATAAACAGCACTCACAAAAACATGGGTAACTCTCAAAAGCACAGGCTAAGTGAACAACAACAGAAAGAAAAGACTATGAACTACCTTTTTCCATTTATATATGAAGCTTAAGAAAAGACAAAATATAGTGATAGAAAACAAATTAGTGATGACCAGAGGCCAGAGGGAAGGGAAAGGGGATTGTAAAGGAACAAAAAGGTACTTCTAAGGTGATGGAAATGTTATATATTTTGATAGTGGTGATGGTTACATTTTTTCAAAACTCATCATATTGGTGAATTTGATCATAAGTAAGTTATACATCAATAAACAATTTTAAAAATACACTTGAACCTGAGAATTTTCCTAGGAGCTATGAGCATTAACCTGCCCCCCACTCTTCTCTCTGAGCTATATATCTGAGAAGAGAATGCAACTAGCCACCAAATGCCAGTGAAGAAAGCCAAAGGAATGCTATATGCCTTGTCTTTTGTCAGAAAAAGAGGCTGAATAGATTTGTCTTCATTGGAGAATGAGGAAAGATTAAATCCCAACATGAAACACATGAAAAATGCTTCAGAGAAAGGGAAAAGGCAGTAGCATCCCGAGACTCCAAAGATAAGCTAACTTTTGAATATGATTTACTAAAGCAGCCAGAAGAAAACTTTGCTGGCCATTTTGAAAACAATGCAAGAAAACAGTCTCTATAAAATGGGAGTAGAAATATATACTGAAAGTATACAAAAGAAAAAAAATTAGGGTGAAATTAAAACAAAGCTGTTATAAAGTTACAAAGGCAAAGAATGGGACTTGGGAAAGATGAAAAATAACTGCAAAGAAATGAAAACTACAATCGTAGTTTAAAATTCACATTGGAAGTAATGGGGCAGAACTGACTGCAATATCAGAGTTGAACTTGCTAAGCTCCTTCAGAATAATGCATAAAAGCAGAAAAATTAACAAAAGAGATATTAGAGGTGTATCTTAGAGGATAGAGCACCATTCTAGGAATTACTAGTATTTTAGGGGAAGAAACCAGATAAATTAGTAGAAATAATAGGAAAGATATAATTGAAGAAAACATTCCAGATCTGAAAAACAATTTTAGTATGCAAATCAAAAGACTCACAAAAGGATCCACTGCAGGTATCTCCAATGTGAAACCTTGTTTTACGTAAAATTAATGATATAGCCAAAGGAAACATTGTAAATCAATGGGAAAGTGATGGGTTATTCAATAAATGATGGTTTATTTGTGTGTGGGGGGGAAGGGATCATGTTTACTCCTCATTTCACGACACATTACCACAGCAACTAAAAAGATACAAATCAACTAAAACATTAAATGGCACAATATGAAACATAAAACTGAAAAAAAAGTACTATTTAACTGATTACTGGGTGAGAAAGAATTTCTAAATGTGAGAGCAATAGATTACATCTTAAGGGAAATGACAGTTATAGTTGAGCATAAAAAATTGTAACCTTTCTGATCTGCAAACAGTGTGACAAGCAAAATAGCAGCAGACAAAGCTGGTAAACCATTTGCCACAAGGAAGATAGACTAACATGGAGAACAATTGTGAATCTATTTAAGAAAATTAACTATCCCATAGAAAAATTCATGAGCAGATTATTCCCAGAAGTAGAACAATAAATGATCAACAAGCATAATAAAATATGTTTAACTTCACAAGAAATCAAAACCTACAAATTAAAGCAATGATAAAAATCAAACCAGTCGCTATTGAGTCAATTCTGGCTCATGCCATTATTTGCTTTAAAAAATGGCAAGGACATAAACCAAGTACTACCCTTTCATGCTGACAAGACTGCAAAAACAGATTCCCCAGACTTTGCAGAAAAGCCTGTCAGCTGATAAAAACTTTAGTTCAATTCGAGAATAAGAATCAAGTACTCAGAACAATTTATACCTTTTGACACATAGTTAAGTACTTAGGAATCTATCTCAAAACCTGATAGGCAACATAGGTCAATTTATGCATAAAGATATTAATTGCAGCAAGATTTATAGTAGTGAAGCTCTATGAACAACCTAAATGTTTAACAACAGCAGATTGGTTAAAGAAATTTTGGTATAATACTATAAAGAATTATCTATCCATTAGAAGTATATTTTAAAGAATACTTAATAAGGCCATCCATGTTAAGTTTGAAAAGCAAGATAAAAACATATATATGTACAATATATATATATTATATATACAATTTATATAGTATGTTATTTATGTTACATACATAATATATTCTAAAAGAAAGGAATATGGATGTAATTCCATTTGTTTTTCTTTATTATGTTAATGAGGTCATATCAGTGTAGAGTGTGTCCGAAACCTAATCATTTCCGAGTTATAAACAAAGCAGATTAGACACAGAGCGAACATGTGAGGGAGAAGACAGACTCTAGACAGACTCTGTCTGATGATGACAGAGGTCAATGCCTCCATAAGTTCATGATTGCTGGCTTCTAGAAGCTGAAATGGAGTCCCTGCCTGGCAGAAACCATTAATCACTTGCCTACTAAACAAAAAGTTGAAGGTTCAAACCTACAAAGGTACCTCAGAAGAAAGACCTGGCAGTCTACATCCAAAAAACTCAGTGACTGAAAACTCTCTGGAGCACAGTTCTACAGTAACACACATAGGGTCACCATGAGTTGGAGTCCACTTGACAACAACTTGTTAGAAGCTGAAACAGACAAACAAGGACCTCCCTCTAGAGCAACACACTGAATCTGCAGGCATCCTAACTGAGAAAATCAATTTATGTTCTTGAAGCCAACCACTTGTGATGTTTCTGTTGCAGCAGCATGAGGTAACTAAGGTGATATCCATCCAACCAAACCAACAAGCCAACTTTTACTCACGGTGTCCTGTGGCCAGTCTTTGGGGTTGAAGAACGGTTAAGACATCATCTGTACGCAAAGGGAGTATAGAGTTTGATGGAGGAGAGAGTTGAGTAAACAAGCAATTGCAGTGCTGAGTCAGGTAAGATGAGTGAGCAGAGGGTGCCATGGGAACACAGAGTGAGAGCACCAGACACTGAGGGGAGGGGGTATAGGACAACTTTCCCACCTACACACATACTTCATGCCAGGCACACCCAATAACACTCATTCCTGTTTGGGTTAGTTGGTTGGACAGTCTCATACCAGACATACCCAATAACACTCAGTCTCTAGCCGTATCATCTAGTTGTATGCCTGTCTTGCTCATGCATATGTGCTTCCTTGCCTGGCCTAATCAGCAGGCTTGTATCATCCTCCAAGACCTAGCCCAGCTATGTCCACTGTGAAGCCATCAACACTTTCTCTGCTGTGTTCATATTTCTGGATACAGTACATAATTCTAAGCTCTTACTGCTCTGAGTGGCCATTCTATGAGTATATGTCAGCTCACCTATAAGACTGGGAGCTTTTCAACACAGGGACTGGGTCCCATGTATTTTGTATCCTCATTGCCTAACACAAGGAACTATGGTACCACAAAGTTTAAGCACTTGGCTGCTAACAGAAAGGTTGGCAATTCAAACTCACCCAGTGCCTCCATGGGAGAAAGACCCAGTGATCTGCACAGCCTAGAAAACTCTAGGGGGCAGTTCTACTCTGCCACATGGGGTTGTTAGGAGTTGAAATCAATTCCACGGCACTCAGCAACAACAAACATTGCCTAACCTGGAACAGGTAAGAAGCTCAGTCAATATTTTCTAAGTGAATAAACGAATGAATAAATAAATAAGGAATGAATGAGTGGAAAAAAAAGTTCTTTCCTGGAATATACTTCCTCCTCCATTACGTCTATCCAAATCCTTCTCATTTTTCAAGGAGCAGCTCAATTTTTAATTTATCCCTGAAGTCGGCTCTGATTACTCTAACCCTTTCTGATTAGACCCTTCTCTAAAAGCCAATAACTCTTACATTTAGCACAAGACAGATTAGCAATTAATTGTTCTTTAATTATTTAATTTGTGTGTGAGTGAGTGAGTGTGTGCGTGTATGTGATGTACATGTGACTGTGTGTGTGAGTGTATGTGTTTTAATTGCACTGGGATCTATTCTGGGGAAAGACAATGTAATTCTTGTACATATGCCTCATTTTAATTCAGATAATAGTGGGTTTGTTAAATCCTTTTGGATGTCCAGGAAAGGTGGCAAGGAGGTAGAGGGCTTTTGGAGAAGTGGGCATTATATACAATCTTCACATTTTCTGAGGTTATTCTTCATGCACTTTCTAATAGCCAAATGTAATATACAGATATACTGATAGGAGTATCTGACAGTTTCTCAGCACCCTGAAAAGAGAAGGCACCTTCCATCCCACTCTCAGAGTGCTAGCCAAATGAATGACTGTTCCAGCACTCCAGCAAAGGAGTACTTCAAATCTCCTGTCAAAGGAAAAAGTGGGTGAGAATGTTTCCATCTGACCTCTGTCTGCATGACCCATGAAGGAGAGCTCATGATTTCAGACTCACCTCTCAGCAGCCAGGTAAGGGGATTGCGGACCTCCCTTAGGGGAAAGCCCAGAAGCATGGCACTCACTTCATCCTAATCAATGCCATCTGGAGAAGAGTGAAGAAGACTAAGAGAGAAAAGGTCAGGAAAGGGATGGGTGGCCAAATTGGTCCAGATCAAGTACTATGGTTGACGTGTGTTTCTGCTGTCAACCTCTTTCAGTCAGCCCTCTCTCAACAAAATGTTTCGTGGGAACATTTGGCTTGTAAAGGGGTTGCTGCTGCTCAATCTTGGTGTTCTTACATTCCCTTTTTGCTGAAATGTCTGACTTTGTCCATCCTACACACTTCTGTATGGCACAGATTAGATGAAGTCTGATATCATGAGTTATTTACTTATAATTTGTATTAACTTGTTCACAGAAAACAGCTTGTGTTCTGTCCATTACCAGTGCCAAACATACTGTGAGGAAAAAGAACTTTTAGTCAGTTTCAAGAGGATACAATTGCCAACTAGAGGAAAATGTCATAAAATACAGGACTTCTACATTTTGCCACTCCTCGAAAGGAAGATGGGGCAATCTCCTTCTGTAATGATACTGCCTCGGAAACCCAAGGAGGGGTCGCTATGAGTCAGGGCTGACTCGACGGCACATAACAACAACAACAACATTTTGTTCAGCCAAAATGTTTACTAAAAGGATTGTCTTCCTTTTTCTTTCTTCTTCTTCTTTTTTTTTTTTTTTTTACTGATAATATTCTATTCGTGTTTTAAGTGAAACTTAGGTGAAGGGGCCCATCCACCCCCTCAGTCGCAACCCACACATGATGACTTTTAAAAATTCCCTACTTGCTGTTGTTGTTATTTGCCGTGGAGTGGGACCTGACTCACAGCAACCCCTCCTTGGGTTTCTGAGGCAGTATCACTACGGAAGTAGATTGCCCCATCTTCCTTCTGAGGAGTGGCTGGTGGGTTTGAACCGCCAGCCTTCTGGTTAGCAGTCAAGTGCCTCAGGCACTATGCTACCAGAGCTCCCTCCTAAATTAGTCTTAAAAATACACACAAATATAGCTGGGCAGGGACACGTCCCATTAATGAGCAGGAATTACACACTGAGGTCTGATAAGGGGGAGCGGGCACTGGGAAGGACCTACATCTATTAGTGGTCCTGTTAGTCCCCATGAACCAGCCCATGGCTATTGGGACCTTTGTGCTTTCTGGACTGACAGACTTTCTCCCCAGATCATACATTATTCAAGAGTACTTCAGACAATAAATGAAGGAGACTTTAAAAAGAGAGAGAAAGTGTAGTTAAAGAAGGAAGTGGGGAGTAAATAAAGGTTACTCGAGAAACCCTACTATTTTTCCTACAATTTATGAAAAAAATTGTAGCTTTTAGGGCACTGGGCTGTTCTTCCTTGTTATCCAGGAAACACCTTCAATTTTGCACATTTCTCTGCACTGACTTGCAGCCTGCGGGGGGCCTGTCGGACAGCATATGGTACTGCGTGGACAGTTTCTTTTCTTTCTCTCTGCCTTTCCCTTTCTCTCCACCATAATGCAAAGCTTTGTCAAGCTAATACTTTAAGGATCAACACCAAAATTGAAACTTTCTCTTTCTATAGCCACATCCAATTAAAAGTATCTTAGACAGCCCAGAGGCTTCGCCTTCTTGGCAGCCTGGCTGTTGGAGTGCTGGAACCACACGTACATTTTAAATCAATGTGAAAGTCTCCAAACCATACACAATATTATAAATGGCATTATACACCAGGCCCTTTGTGTACAGGGCTGTGAATCGATGCCACTAAATCACATGCTTAAACTATCCCTCCTCCTGTATGGTCCCAGTTTATGGAGTCCTTTCATTGCAATCCAGTTAGGCACCTTGTCCACCTGATCATATGCTGTTTACAGATCTATTTATTCTCATTTTTCCTGGGGGAAGACAGAAGATTTTGGAGAAGGAATGATACAACAAAGGCTCAAATGCCATTTTGTGAGCCTTACAGGAGTCTGGCCATTTTATTTGCTTATCAAACCTTGGAAGAATACATTTAATAGAACCCTATAAAGAATGGACTGATTTTTCAGTCATTCTGCAAACCCCTCCTTGTGTTTTCAGATCTAGCAGCTATATACTACCAAGAGATACACATAAAACTCTGCATAGCAAACTGCATAGCACCCAGTGGTTTCAGATGCATCTCTGGAAAGAGGCAGGGCATAAGTAAACTAACTATATGAATAAATAGGAATAAATAGTAGAGTGACTTGTAATATCTTTTTCAGAGAATGGAGATGTGACAACTCCATCCAAGCCAACAGACACAGGATCATTTGATTTGGTCTCCACACATCTTTAAAATCATGCTCTGTGAACATCTTTATGACAGTGAAAAACAAGATTTTTCCCCCCTGTAAAATTAAATGTCACTCTTGATAGCATAATATCTGAAACATCATCTTTCCAAGTCCACACCAATACTTTACACAGAAAATTAAACTCTCTCTGTTTATTGAGTGGATAATGTAGCCTTCAAATGTGTGAGAACCCCTGCTAGGTGAGAAATTAAAAAAGCTTCACTATAAAGTCTAATGGTATGTATGAAATACCAAAAAAAAAAAGGTAACTTAATTGGTAATCAGAAGAAATCATAAAACTAATCATGCAATTAATGTCTTCAAAAGCAAGTGTATGAGGTGTGTATAATTACAAGAAAACAATGCAATGATGGTTTCAAGCATTAATGAATTAATAGTCACAAGGGGGTCAGTATGTTGTTTTTATAGGCTAGTATTCAATTCATGCGCATTGTTACTTTGCATCGTGTTCTTTACCTTCCTAAAACGGAAGCTCTCTAACAAAGGAGTCTGTCCAAATACCAATGCCTTTCAAGATCTGTGTTTACGAATTTCCCCTTGAAAAGTAAAGAGAGTTCACCTTTTGTAAGTATGCACGATCCTCTGGGGGGAGGGCAAGTGAAACGGAAGCAGGACGTATAAATATTACGCAAGCCTGGAGTTGCTCATTGAGTGCAGGTGTTGGAGAAAATTAATGAACATATATTAACATACATAAATGTCTTTTGGTTTCGTTCCTAAATGCTACACAACATACTAATAAATACAGTTCTTTGTTTCGTACACATAGTTTAAAAAAAGAAATCCCCGCTTTACTGCTGATTATTCATGCGCTGAAGGTTTAAATGCATAGGATGTTAATTTGTTGATAAAAGGGGAGGAAAAGGCAGGAAAGAAGCAGGGGGCAATTACAGCATTCTTTCCAGACAACCGTATTATACTATGTCTGCGCATAAAGGGTTCTTTTCATCTGATGCCATTACAGCAGCTACCCAGCTAAAAGAACTGTGAATTCTGTCATGGAGAAGAAAGGTGCAGAAGAAAGAATTTAGACCTCCTGCATGTAGGAAATGTTGATCAAGGTTCTATACAGTTTAGAAAGCAAGAGGAATAGGAGAGATAGCTAGACAACCACATACTCCTGGAGGAATATTAAGCCTGCCTCTCTGCATAGGTGAAACCTCCCTCTCTCTACCCTGATGCCATCACATTACAGTTCCTTCGCTGGGTTAAGTTGTTAGCTCCTGTTGAGTCAGCCCCTGACTCAAGATAACCTTATGCAAAAGGGAACTGCATCATCTTGCCCAGTCCTGCGTCATTCCCACGATCAGGTGCAGATCAGACCATTGTGATCCACAGAGTTTTCACTGGCTGATTTTTGGAAGTATATCACCAGGCTTTTCTTCCTAGTCTGTCTTAGTCTAGAAGCTCCAACAAAATATGTTTAGCATCATAGCAACATGCAAGCCTCCAATGATGGATGGTTGGTGGCTGCACATGGAATGCATTGGCTGGGAATCAAACTATGCTAAAGACCCCATAGAGGAGGAGTAATAGGGTAGTGCAAGGTGGGGAGTCTGGTTAGGGAAAATCTGGCAGAGAAAATAACACTTGGGCAGCAACTCAAAGGGGGAATGGGGTATTCTAGGCAAGAGTACAACATGTGCAAAGGCATGGGGGATAGAAGAAGCCTGGCAAAGTGGGTTCATTGGGTATGCAGGAGAAGGTGGTGGGATAGGAGTCTGTGTAAACAGACATGAGGCAGACCATAAAGTACTTTTGGATGCCTAGAGAAATTCCTCAGAAAGAGAACATTTCCTACACTATGAACATAGGACAAATGAAAAAGCATGCTTTTCACAGTTAATAAAACATTAGTTTATTACTAGTCATAAGAGGGTCACGTGCTTTGTGAGTTGATATATGCTTCTTATAAAGTGCCACATCAACCACCACTGAGTACTGAGTTCTGATGGTTCATTGAAACTAACTACTCTGTAGGAGTGAGGTGGGTATTACTAAAATTTGACCACAAAATAGTAGAAAACACACTGGCTTTGTAGCACATTGTTTACACATACTAAAATTCTGTGAATGAAAGATGGGTATGTTTATGTGTACTCTTAAGGTTATTGTTTCTTTTGTTTTATTTGTGAGGCTAGGGAAGTTTTTATGATCAAGTACACAGTCCCATAGGAGCCCTGTGCAGTTGGTTTTCTGGTCCACCTAATGGTAGGGCTACTTCTTATGGAGTCCATGTCAAGAGTCTGTACTTGGGTACAAGATGAACACACAAAAATCACTTCTTTTCTATAGCAATGAACAATCTGAAAAGGCATTTAAGAAAATAATTCCATTTACAAGAGTATCCAAAAGAATAAATTACCTGGAAATAAATTTAACCAAAGAGGTCAAATATTTGTACACTGAATACTACAAAACATTGCTGAAAGAGGTTAAAGAAGACCTAAGTCAATGGAAATATATATTCATATATTGAAGATTTAAGACTGCTAAAATGTCAATATTCCCCAAAGCAATCTACAGATTCCTATAAAAATTACAATTTTTTTTTTCTGGCAGAAATGGAAAAGCCAATCCTCAAATTCATATAAAATTGTAAGGGGCCTGAATATTGAAAAAGAAGAATAAAGTTAGATGACTCACACTTCCCAATTTGAAATCTTACCACAAAGGTACAGTTATGAAAACAGTATTTTACTGGTATAAGGACAGACTTAAATACTCATGATACAGAATTGAGAGTCCAAAAATAAGCCCAAACACCTATAGCCAATTGATTTTTGACAAGGGTGTCTCTTTCAAAGGGGAAAAAATAGTCTCTTCAACAAATTGTCCTGGGTCCTACTGGACATCCACAATAAAAAAAAATGATGTTGGGCTTCTACTTCATAGCATATAAAAGAAATCAACTCCAAATTGAACAATGACCTAAATATAACAGCTAAAACTATAAAACTCTTGGAATAAAATATATGGATAAATCTTCATGACCTTTGATTTAGTGATTGATTCTTAGATATGACACTAAAAGCAAAAGCAACAAAAGGAAAAATAGATTAGACTTCATATAAATTAAAATTGTACATCAAAGGATAGGAGAAAATATTTGCAAATCATGTATCTGATAAGAGTCTATTGTTGTTGTTGTTAGGTGCTATAAAGACTCTTAGTTACCTTATATATAACAATGAAATGTGGCCAATTCCTGTGCCACACTCACAATTGTTGCTTTGTTTGAGTCCATTACAATAAGTATCCAGAATATATAAAGATCTTTTATAGCTCAAACAAACAAAAAAACTTGAATAGACATTTCTCCAAAGAAGATATATAAAAATGTCCAATAAACATATGAGAAGATGCTAACCATCATTACCATTAATCAGAAACAAAACAAAACGAAAATCAATGTCATTGCTGTCAAGTTCATTCCGACTCACAGAAACCCTATGTGTAGGAGTACAACTACTCCATATGGTTTTCTTAGCTTTCCTCTTTATGGAAGCAGATTGCCAGACATTTCTTCTGAGTGTCAGTGGGTGGGTATTTTAGTTAGTTGTTTATTGGCATGCATTAAGTTAATTGTTTACTGCAAACCACTTGCACCATGCAGGGCCCTTTTTAGCCATTAGGGAAATGCAAATCAATATCCCAATGAGGTGCTTCTTCATATCCACTAGAATGGCTATGTTTTTAAAAAAGGAAGATAATAGGTGTTGGTGAGGATGTGCAGAAGTTGGAACCCTCTTACATTGCTGGTGAGAATGTAAAAAGGAGAAACTGCTGTGGTAAACAGTTTGGTGGTTTCTTAAAAAGTTGAATAGATAATTACCATATGAGTCCGAAGGCACTTGACTGATAACCAGGAGGCTGGCGGTTCAAACCCACCAGCCACTCCTCAGAAGGAAGATGGGGCAATCTACTTCCGTAGTGATACTGCCTCGGAAACCCAAGGAGGGGTCGCTATGAGTTGGGTCCGACTTGATGGCACATAACACAACAACAAAGTCACTCAAACAAGGACATGTATGTACATCTTCAGAACAATATTATTCAAAATAGCCAAAAGGTGAAAATAGCATAGATGCCTACCAACAGATAAATGCATACATGAATTGTGGTAAATCTGTACAATGGAATATTATTCAGCTGTAAAAAAGGAATGAAAGTGCTGATACATGCTACAACATGGATGAACCTTGAAAAAATTATGCTAAGTTAAAAAAATCAGACAGAAAAGGTCTCATAATGTACGATTCCATTTATATGAAATGTCCAGAAACATAAAACCATAGAGGCAGAACACTGATTGGTGGTTGCCAGGACTGGGGTTAGGGAATATTGGGGAGAAATTGCTTAATGACTACTAGTTCTCACTCTGGAGTGACAGAAATGTTTTGGAAGTACATAGAGGGGTGGCAGCACAACATTTGGAGTATACACGTGCCACTAACTTGTTTGCTTTGAAATGGGTAATTTTGTGTTATGTGAATTTCACCTCAACAGTTTTTTTTTAAGGAGTCTGTACTCAGCATAAACACAAGCAAACAAAAACAGACAGACAGACAGAAAAAGAAGCAGGCACAAGTGATATAAACCTTGACCCTTCTCGCTTTGTCCAAGGAAGAGAAAAAAGGATTCAGACATTTCTCTTCGCTCTTTTTTGAACAAACTTTTTTAAAATCCAGAGAAAGGTACGTTATAAATAGACTGAATACAAAAGTATCCTTAGCCAACCATAAAGAATCACACATTACAGGCACACTCATGACCCTTCATTATCACTCCTGTCTACATTCCTTTCTTCCTGCACTACCTTGAGGTAATATACATGATATGCTATTGTACAGTCCCTGGAAAAGGATATCATGCTTCGTAACATGGAGGGTCAGAGAAAAAGTGAAACGCTCTCAACGAGATAGATTGACACAGTGGCTGTAACAATGAGTTAAAGAATAGCAAGGATTATGAGAATGGTGCAGGACCAGGTAGTATTTTGTTCTGTTGTATATAGGGTCACTATGAGTCAGAATCAACTCCATGGCACCTAACAACAACAACATCCTATTAAACACATCATTTTCTAATTTGCTTTTTTTTTAAAAAAAAAAAAATTATCTTTCTGGTTTTGAGATTTCTCCATGTTGAAATATGTAGCTCTAATTCACAGCTAATTTTCACTACTGTGTAGGGCCAAGAATAGCTAAGACAGTTTTGAAGAACCAGGGGGTGCGCTTACCCCACTAAAAAAAAAAAAATTCACTGCCATCAAGTCGATTCTGAACCACAGCAACCCCCATTGGGTTTCCAAGGCTGTAAATCTTTATGGAAGTAGGTTGCCTCATCTTCCTCCCATGGAGCAGGTGGTGGGTTGAGCCACCAACCTTTGGGTTAGCAACCAAATGCCTTACACCCACCCTAGTAGCCACCAGTATTCACTACACCTCTTGCCATCAAGTTGATTCTGACTCATGGTGACTATGTGTGTGTGTGAGTAGAACTGTGCTCCACAGAGTTTTCAATGACTGACTTTTTGAGAGTAGATTTGTCCTTTCATCTGAGGTGGCACTGGGTGGACTTGAACCTCTAACCTTTCAGTTAGCAGTTGAGTGCACTAACTCTTTGCACCACCCAGGGACTGCAAAGATTCACTATACAGACGTAGAATTACCACTAAATGGTATTGGCAGAGGTGAAGACAAACAGACCAATGGAAGAGAACAGAGGTCTCAGAAACAGATAATAACTATTATTGAAGATAGCAATGGTGGTGCCACAGATCTATGGGAAAAGGAAGGACTACTCAATAAATGATTCTGGGGTAGTTTGGAAAAAAAAAAAGAAAGAATAGAACAATGGATCCCAGTTTCATATAATACATAAAAACTAATTCTAGGAAGATTAAAGCCTATATATGAAAATAAAATTGTAAATGTTTCAAGGAAAATACAGGAGAATATTTCTCTGAACTCAAGGTAGAAAAGAATTTCTTTCCTTTCTTCAAAAAGCAAAAACCACAAAGGAAAAGTCTGATAAAATTCAGTTAAAAGGAATATCTTCTGTGCCACAGGGTGGGGGGAAAATACTATTAAGAAATTGGGGAAGGTGCGCATAAGTCATAAACCAGGAAGAGATACTTGCAATAAATAAATGTAAGAACAAAGAATTATTATCCCTTTAATTCTTCAAGACAATGAATATACTTAGAAAGAGCTACCGATACTTTACAAACATAAAGCAGGAGGAAGGAATCATGAAAATGAGTCTTCTATGAGCTTCCCAAAGTGTGACTTAAGTTTGTGTCCTAAGAAATTTCAGGTAAGAGGTAAAGACTACTCTTGAAAACTTACACCATCTTCATTCTACTAACATAAGAAGTCTATTTCTCTTTCATAAAAAAGTAGAGAGAACTAATTATGTATCATGTATGAAGTGTTGGGAGGTCTGCAAGGAAATGATGCTTTAAAATAAGGAGACTTTTTTTTTCTTTCTATCTTTATTTTATTTTATTTTTACAGTGTTCCCTCCTTTTCCCTCCCACCCCTGGTTGCAAGGAGACTTCTTTTTTTTCCCCCCTCTCTTTTTATCTTTTCTTTTTTAAATTGTGATTTGGGTGAAAATTTACAGAGTGAATTCACTTTCCATACAGCAGTTCACACACACTTTGTCTCATGACATTGACCACAATTCACTACAATACAACAGCTCCCCTCCCACTTCCTCCTGACAGTCACCTCTTCCCTGTGTCCATTCCTCCACGCACCCCTGCCCCCTGAGCTGTCTCCTTGTGCATAAACAGCCATTCTTTCTCCCATGATTGTCCTCTCCAAGGAGTGTATTTACCTCAGGTAAATGTTCAACTCCTATGCCTGTCTTTTGCTTGGCTGGAAGCCACAGGTATGGGTTTAATTCTAGACCTGCAGGGTAGCTAGGGGCCATAGTCTCAGTGGTTCTACCAGGCTCTATCAGACCAGCAAATCTGATCCCCTCCTTTTTTTTTCCAAATGCTTTTGAGTTTTGTTCCGCATTGTTCTCCCTCTTTATCCAGGGTCTCCTACATAGATTCCCCTCCAAGTGGTTGACATTGGTAGCCAGGCACCATCTAGTTCTTCTGGTCTCATAGTCATATAGGCTACGGATTGCATGGTGTACCAGTCACTAGGACTAATTCTTTCCATGAATCTTTGTTTTCCTTCATTCTTCTTTGCACTGGACGAGGAGAGACCCATTGTTGCATCTAGATGGCTGCTTGCAGGCTTTTAAGCTCCAGTCACTACTTGCCAAAGTAGGAGCGGGAGCAATGTTTTGTGTAGTATATTATGCCAATTGAGCTTGATGTTCCCTGTGACTATGGTCCCGAGCCCATAGGGTCAACTATTCGGTCCCTCTGGGTAGCTGGCTGTGACCAAGAAGTGACTACAACCTTGTCCCTTGTCAGCTCTACTATATACCTGGGAATTCTTACAGAACATACAAATACACTTGTAGGACCATTGTCTCCCAACTCTATACATGGTCTTGTGTACACTCCCCATTTCATAGACATACCTAATAGTTCAGCCTGTCTACCCATCTATCCTTTGTATACCCATGTTTGCCTTCACTGGCAATGCAGTAGTGTATGTGAAAAGGGTTCATCTTTGTTGTCTGTACCTCCTATGTACCGCTCTATGTCTTCCTCTTGCAAGGAGACTTCTTAATCAACAATTGAGGAATACCATGTTAGTCTTCTTTTGGTGATATTCTAAGTAAGGATGGGACTTTACTACAACTCTGAAACCAGAACAGCATTGGTAACCCTCACCTATCAATTAGTTGATGGAATGTATAGTGTTATCCCTGTATTCAGCCTTGTCAGAATAATAATCATCATAATGATACTATGTATCACTATTATACATATTTATGTAGTCTGATATAGTGCTGGAAGGTGAGCCCCCAATATCAGAAGGCATTCAAAATTCACAGTCGCTGCAACAATGGACTTGAGGATGCTAACAACTGTGCAAACAGTGCAGGACTGGGCAACGTTTCATTCTGTTGTACACAGAGTTGCCATGAGTGAGAGCCAACCTGACAATAACTAAAAGCAATAACAATACATTTATGTGAAAGTTTACAAAGAACTTCTGAGATTTCATTTGATTTGTGCAATAACCATGTGAGACAGATATAGCTATCCCCATTTTTATAGGTGAAAAAATTGAATTCCAACAGTTAATAAGATCACAAAGTTGCTTAGGAGCAAATCCAGGCCTCCAAATCAGGAGAGAAGTTATGGACTTTCTCAGGGTTACATTAAGATTCTGTTGGGCCAAAGCTGAAGTGAGTGAGACTCTTCCTGCCTTGAAGGATTATGGTCCCTGGAAGGGTTATCTAATACACATTGCAGAGCGACATCTTCTGAATAACGGTTAACATGACTCTGATTAACATATGCCAGAATTGGCAAACAAATGGCTCATGAGCACCTTCTGACTTTGTATATGTTTGTTCTTCAGTATGGAGACCTGGTACAGCCATGTATAGGGCCATTTGTATGCTTAACTCTATTCAGCTCCATCATTCCAGCATTTGGGAAGGACTATGGAAGAGGCTGGAGTTTTGTGATAGTTGTCATGCTACATCACCAATCTCAGCATCAGGATATGGACTCTGATCCTAATCACTATGCCATGACCCAAATGCAAACCTTTGGGATGACTTCAGTGGTACCTATTGATTACTAGCTCGGCTGGTTTCCAGAACACCAAATCTTCAATACCTGATTTTCTATTCCCAACTAGCTTGACTTTTATTGGTCTCTGAGAAAATGGTGATGATTCTTCAGGCTCCTGTCAGCTGAGGGAGGAGACAGACCAGGAAGCTGACTGGGGGCAGTGGTGGTGCAGTTTGGAACAGTTTGAGAGAGGAGACAGACCAGGAAGTGGGGTGAGTGGTGGCTCACAGCAGCTGAGGGAAACCAGGAAGTGAGTGGAGTAGTTTGGAACAGCTAAGGGAGACAAACTTGTCTATCAGTTTGTTATACTGTGGTGGCTAGTGTGTTGTTGTGAGGCAGAAGGCTATGCCACTTATGTTTCAAATACCGGCAGGGTTACCCATGGTGGACAGGTTTCACTGGAGCTTCCAGACTAACACAGACTTGAAAGAAGGAAGAGGCCATCCACTTCTCAAAGAACTGGCCAATGAAAACCTTGGGAATAGCAGTGAAACACAGTCTAATATATTACTAGAAAATTTTATGAATAGCCCTGTAACATTGTCCAATATATTGCCAGCAGATGAGCCTCTCAGGCTGGAAGGCACTCCAGATATGACTGGGGAAGAGCTGCCTCCTCAGAGTACAGCCAACCTTAATGAAGTGGATAGAGCAAAGCTTTCATGACTTCCATTTGCTGATATGGCATGACTCAAAATGAGAAAAAACAGCTACAAATGACCATTAATAATCAGAACATGGAATGTATGAAGTATGAATCTAGGAAAATTGGAAGTTGTCAAAAATGAAATGGAATGCATAAAGACTGATATCCTAGGTATTAGTGACCTGAAATATACCAGTTTTGGGCATTTTGAACCAGACAACCATATGATCTATTATGCTGGGAATGACAAATTGAAAAGGAATGGTGTGACATTCATCATCACAAAGAATATTTCAAGATCTATCCTGAAGTACAATGTTGTCAGTGATAGGATAATATCCATATACCTACAAGGAAGGCCAGTTAACACTACTATTATTCAAATTTAGGCCTCAATCACCAAAGCCAAAGATGAGGACATTGAAGATTTTTTACCAACTTCTGCAGTCTGAAATTAATCAAACATGCAAGGATGTACCGATTATCACTGGTGATTGGAACGCTAAAGCTGATGACAAAGAAGAATCACTGGTAGTTGGAAAATATGGTCTTAGTGATAGAAATAATGCTGGAGATTGCATGATAGAATTTTACAAGACCAATGACTTATTCACTGCAAATACCCCTTTTCAACAACACAAATGGCAGCTACACACATGAACTTCACCAGATGGAGTACACTGGAATCAGATTGATTACATCTGTGATAAGAGGTGATGGAGAAGCTCAATATCTTCAGCTAAAACAAGGCCAGGAGCTGATTGTGGATCAGACCATCAGCTGCTCATATGCTTCAAGTTGAAGCTGAAGACAATTAAAAGAAGTCCATGAGAGCCAAAATATGAACTTGATTATATCCCTCCTGAATTTAGAGACCATCTAAAGATTTGATGCACTGAACACCAATGACCAAAAACCAGAGGAACTGTGGGATGACATCAAGAACATCATTCATGAAAAAAGCAAAAGGTCATTAAAAAGACAGGAAAGGAAGAAAAGATCAAAATGGATGTCAGAGGTGACTCTGAAACTTGCCCTTGAATGGAGAATAGCTAAAGTAAATGAAAGAAATGACAAGATAAAAGAGCTGAACAGAAGGTTTCAAATAGCAGCTCAAGAAGACAGTCAATTATAGTGAAATGTGCAAAGACCTGGATTTAAAAACCAAAAAGGAAGAACATGCTTGGCATTTATCAAGCTGAAACAACTGAAGGAAAAATTTAAGCCTCGAGTTGCAGTATTGAAAGATGCTATGGACAAAATATTGAATGATGCAGGAAACATCAAAAGATGGAAGGAATACACAGAGTCACTGTACCAAAAAGAATTGGTCGATGTTCATCCATTTCAGGAAGTGGCATATGATTAAGAACCAGTGGTACTGAAGGAAGAAGTCGAGGCTGCACTGAAGGAATTGGCAGAACAAGGCTCCAGGAATTGACAGAATACCCATTGAGATGTTTCAACAAACGGATCCTGTACTGGACGCACTCACTTGGCTGTGCCAAGAGATTTGGAAGACAGCTACCTGGCCAACAGACTGGAAGAGATCCATATGTGTACTCATTCCAAAGAAAGGTGGTCCCACACAATGTGGAAATTATTGAACAATATCATTAATATAGCATCTAAGTAAAATCTTACTGAAGATAATTCAAAAATGGTTGCAGCAGTACATTGACAGAGAACTTCCAGAAATGCAAGCTAGATTCAGAGGAGGATGTGGAACATGAGATATTGCTGATATCAGATGGATCCTGGCTGAAAGCAAAGAATCCCAGAAAGATGTTAACTTGTGTTTTATTGACTATTTAAAAACATTCGATTGTGTGGATCATAAGAAATTATGGATATCATTGAGAAGAATGGGACTTCCAGAACACTTAATTATGCTCATGAGGAACCTGTACATAGACCAGAAGGCTGTCATTTGAACAGAACAAGGGGATACTGCAGGGTTTAAAATCAGGAAGGGAGTGCATCAATGTTGTATTCTTTCACCATACTTGTTCAATCTGTATGCTGAACAAATAATCTGAGAAGCTGGACTACATGAAGAAGAACATTGCATCAAGATTGGAGGAAGACTCATTAACAACCTATGATATGCAGATGACACAACTTTGCTTGCTGAAAGGGAGGATGACTTGAACCACTTACTGAAGAGGATTAAAGACTACAGTCTGCAGTATGGATTACACCTAAATATAAAGAAAACAAAAATCTTCACAAATGGACCAATAAGCAGCATCAAGACAAATGGAGAAAAGATTGAAGTTGTCAAAGATTTCACATTACTTGGTTTTACAATCAGCACCAATGGAAGCAGCAGTCAAGACATCAGACGACATATTGCATTGGGCAAATCTGCTGCAAAAGGCCTCTTTCAAGTGCTGAAGAGCAAGATGTCTCCTTGAAGACAAAGGTGTGCTTAACCCATGCCGTGGTGTTTTCAATCACCTCATATGCATGTGAGAGCTGGACAATGAATAAGGAAGACTGAAGAAGAGTTGATGCATTTGAGTTGTGGTGTTGGTGAAGAATACTGAAAATACCATGGACTGCTAAAAGAACTAACAAATCTATCATGAAAGAAGAGTAGCCAGAATGCTGCTTGGAAGTGAGAATGGCCAGACTTTGTCTCACCTACTTTGGCCATGTCAGAAGGCACCATTCCCTGGAGAAGGATATCATGCTTGGTAAAGTGGAGGGTTGATGAAAAACGGGAAGGCCCTCCACAAGATGGATTGACACAGTGGCTACAACAATGGGCTCAGGTATAACAAGGATGATGAGGCTGGCACAGGACCAGGCAGTGTTTTGTTTTGTTGTGCACAGGGTTGCTATGAGGCAGAGGTGACTCAATGCTACCTAACAACAGCAACAACAAGCCTAATGAGATGAGAGGACCTCACATCACCTGATTCCATGGAAGGGGCAGAAAAGTGAATACATGTAAGAGCTCAGAGGAGTAGAGGAGAGATGGAAATGGAAGTATGTATATGAGGATATCCCTCATCCTTAGCACAAAACAGAATCATGAATACAACTAAAGTGGAGAGAATTAGAGCCAGGAGTGACTTATGTATTCCAATCTACTTTATAGACAGAGAAAGTAAGATCTAAAGAGATCAGCTCAAGGTTACATAGCTAATTAGTAATAAATAAATAAATAAAATTCAGATGAGAGATCAACAATTATTTTCTTCCTGATTACTCTGCTAGACTCTTTCCACAGTTGTTTGAATCCTCCCAAAATGCCCCATCTCACCTGTGGCTTTGCTCAACTCTTAAGCATGGATTAGCTTTAGGGTTCTGTCACCGAGAAGATGCACAATTAGGATTAAAATCAGCAGATAACAGAAAAACCTCAAAAAATAGTGGTTTACACACAAAGACTGTATTTTTTCTCCCACATAAACAATTCTGGAGAAGGGGTAGTCCTGCTGACATGGTGGTCCAGGAACCAAAGATTATTTTATCTTTCTACTCTGCTTAACTCATACTTTCCAGCCTCAAGTATATCTGATGGTTTTTGATATCTGCTGGTATCCACATTCCAGGCAGCAAATGGGAGAGAGGGGAAGCAAAAGGCAGTTGTTTATCCCCCAGTTAAGAAACCTTCCTACTCAGACTTATCAATCACTTACATCTTGTGGTTCAGATCTCAGTCAGTCAGCCACAGGATGCTTGAAAATGGGCATGTTGGGCCAAAATAAAGGGGAAAATGGACATAGAGTATGCAACAGGCAACCTCTGATACATATTCTGGGCAGGAAATAGTTGCTGGTTTCTTGATGATAATTCTAGGGGTTAGAGAGGTTTACTAAGATTACTTCATGGACTAACATCCAGGAATTAAAACATTTTTAACTTTCCCTATTTTCGTTTTAAGAAACTCCGGTGGAGTAGTGCCTAAGGTATTTGACTGCTAACTACAAGGCTGGCAGTTCAAACCCACCAGGCACTTCGTGGAAGACTGGAGAATTGACTTCCGTAAAGACTTACTGCCCCAGAAACCCAAAGGGGGTTGCTATGAGTCAGAATTGACTCGATGACAGCGAGGTGTTTTTCTTTTGGTTCATTTTTGTTTTATACCAACTTCTTTTCGAATGAGTTCAGTAACTTTATTTGTTTTAAAGCTACTTCTTTCAAATAGGAAGTTAGACTTGCATATTGGGATTTGATGAACAAGTCTGGTATATAACCTTTATGATTTTATCAAGTCCAATTATTTATCCCTTTTCAGCTTTTGTCTTTGCAGGCCGAAGAGCTGTAATCTTTCAATTTGTCCTAAGGGGAGCTGCTACCATCCTCTTAATCAGCACAGCTCTTCTTCTCTAGACCTTTTTCAGCCCTGTTTTATTATTTCTTGAGTTGAAGAAATGAATACTAGACACAGTAATACAAAAGTATACTTTTGAACAAAGGAGGCTGAAATTTCTGTTTTGTTTCCAGCACTCTCATGTATGTGACATTTAGGTGACATCACCTAGATAGTCTCAATGTTTAGTAAGTATCAGAGAAGTTCTTAACAAATGTTTTGGCATGAGTGCCCATCCTGAAAAGTTCTAACACAGGCTAGAGAAAGGCCAGCTTCTGATGTGATTCACTTTTGCCAAAGACACCAAGCTTCTATGCATATATATGTTTGTGTGTGTGTGTGTGTGTGTGTGCATTTGGACTTAATCTATCTTTATGAAGATATTTATGGCATTATCTCCCCATCCTTAAAGGTTCAGGCTATGTTTTCTTATTTGAATGAGAAAATAAGCAGAGTGATCCTAGATGAAGGAAAATTTTCCAAAAATATTCAACATCTGCAAATCAATTTCTGAGTTGTACTTGTGCTAGCAGTTTAAAAATCTTGATGATAACTCCTTGTTATCATCTAAGAAGAACCCCTCTGGTTCTTCATGGACTATCATCTAGGAATCAAAACATTTTTACCTTCCTTGCTTTAGTTTATATTACCTTGTATTCAAATCCTTTTGGTTTAAATAAATTATCAGATCAAAGTGGCTTTAAAGTATTTTATAGGGGACAGAAGAGAATATGAATAATAAATAAAGATAATGCTATTATTTCTCCACCAAAAGATCAGATATTTCAAGTTGTATTTCCAGGAGGTTTGAGAAATATCAGTGGGGAGAAACGGAATGTAGCTGTTAGTTCTCACAGAGGCATGTTGCCCAAGTCTAGCTTACAGAATCTCATGCTTCAGAGCAGCACAGTTGGTGAGTCCTATGCTAGATATTCTCAATTGTGCTTCTGGAAGAAAGTTGAGAGAAAGTCATAAAGATAACGCTGCTTGATATCTTTTGCACTCTATTCAGAATTTCCCTTTCTCAAACCATCTAGGCACTGACACTAACTCTATTAAATTCCCTACAGCATACATGGGGATAGCAGTGTTTCAGCGGTAAAATTCTTGCCATCTCTATGCAGGAGGCCCAGGTCCGATTCTGGCCTATGCACCTCACATGTAACAACCACCCATCTGTCAGTGGAGGTCTGTGTGTTGCTGTGATGCTGAACAGGTTTCTGCAGAGCTTTCAGACTAAGGCAAACTTGGAAGAAAAGCCTGGGAATCTGAAAATCAGATCATGAAAACCCTATGGATCACAAGGTGCAATCTGCAATGGATCATGGGGATGGCACAGGACTGGGCAGCTTTTCCTTTCATCATGCATGGGATTGGCATGCATACCAACAACAGTGTGAGTATACTGAGGGTGAGGGGTGGTCCCTGACTACTCAATTCCTCAAGAGACAACATGGATGTCTAGAAACCCAAGCTAGTTGCATGGGAAGCTAGTAAGGCAAATTCAGTCTTGATTGTTGCTGTTGCTGTTAGTTGCCATCAAGTTGGCTTTGACTCATGGAGAGCTTATATAGAACAGAATAAAACACTATCCAGTCCTGCACCTCTTCATAAGCATTGGCAAGTATGAGTTGTGTGTGGGTATCATGTCAATCCATCTCAGTGAGTGTTTCTCTCATTTTCATTGGTCCTCTACATTACTAAACATGATGCCCTTTTATAGCAAATGGTATTTCCTAATAACATATCCAAAATAAGAAAGCCAAAGTTTTGCCATCCTCGAAGGAAGGTTGGGCAATCTACTTCTGTAGTGACACTGCCTTGGAAACCCAAGGAGGGGTCACTATGAGTCACATCTGACTCCATGGCAGTGAGTGTGTGTGTGGTTTCTAAAGAGAAAGGTGTATTTTGAAATGGTATAGTCAAAATTCTTCACCAACACCACAGTTCAAATGCATTAATTCTTTTTCTGTGTTCTTTTTTCACTATTAAGCTTCTCTGTGCATATGAGGGTACTGAAAATACCATGGTTTGGGTAAGTGTCATCAAAGTGACATCTTTGCTTTTGCAGTAGATTTACCCAATGTAATATGTCATTTGCCTTCTTAATTGCTCCTTCCATGGACATTTATTGTTGATCTGAGTAGAATGAAATTGTTGACAACTTCAATTTCTTCTTCATTTATCATGCATGATGTTGCTCATTGGTCCAGTTGTGAGGATTTTTGTTTTCTTTATGTTGAAGTGTAATCCACAGTGAAAGCTGTAGTCTTTGAACTTCATCAGTAAGTGCTTCAAGTTGTTTTCATTTTCAGCAAGCAAGGTTGTGCCATCTGCATATTGAGGGGCATCCAATCCTGATGCCAATTCATACAGTCCAGCTTTTCAGATTATTTGGATTTTAAGTGGTACCTTTCTTTACATAGCAAGGGACTGCTGTGAAGGATTTATATATGAAATTTGAGTCTAAATTCATGTAGCATCAATATGTCTAATGACAGTTCTTTGGAAAAGAGACTAATGACCACTTAATTATGTTTTATAGATTAGGATTTTTCAGATCTTCACTATGCTTGGTTTGCCTAAAGCAAGTAGGGTTGAGAGGAGGGAGTAGAAGAAAAGAGCAAAACCAGAATGAGCAGTTCAGCTAGAACAAAGGATGACAACAGCAGGTCATAAAGCAAGGGGGTGCTAGCCACTGAGGAAGCTTGTGAAGGGGCTTTCCATTCCACTCCTCCTGCATTTTTGGACACACATCCTGAATTCAAGTCCTCTCCCATCACTTTTGCCTAATAAAGATCTTGTGGTAATTACCACTCCCTGAAAAGGGTTCTTTAACAAGGGTGCATTTTATCATTCCCTTAATGAGGCTGCTTTGGTTCCCGCCTCCTACAGGGTGGTAGTTAATGCTTAATAAGCACACGCGCCATTTAAATAATAAAAAGAGTATCAGCTGAGAATCTAAATTATCCCTTAACTTCTCAAAATAATCATAACATGCATTTTAAAGTTCACACAAATACAGCTCATGAATAAAAATGTGCTTTCTTTTTTTAAAATCTATATATACAAATATACACCAACAGACAGCCACTAAAACTCGATATATAGAATGTCCCCCTCTCATGATCTCCTAGTTACGTAATAGCAATCTTACTATCAACAAGGTACAGCATAGAATCTGCTTGAGTCAAGTGTTTTTTCTTTTCTTTTTATTTTTTGTAATGGAAGGTAAATTATCCAGTCTGGGTCATATTAGATTATTTATGTCCTGACAGTGGGGACTGGCCTGGGTTTCCTAGGCAGGATGCGGTCCACTTACATTAAGTGGCACTTATTTTCATAGGTCAGGATTGGTGTCAGTCATCACGGAACAGCTTTAAACAAGTTGCCTTTAGGGTCTTTCCCCTCCCCCAGTTTTGTCTTAAAAGTATAACATAACCCAGTAAACAACCAGGCAGTGTGAATTTAAAAGACTTATTTCGTTTCAGTATTCTCTGACATGTGGGAATTTCATATAGACAAATGAACCGAGGCACTTAAATTTCAAGTTTTCTTCTTCATTTCTCTGTGGCACAAAACCTCGATGCTCCTGTAGGTTATAACTGAATAAAATATTCTCTTGTTTCAGTATTAGCAAATGGACATTCTCATCTACATCACATTTGTTGTTGTTGTTGTTGTTATGTGCCATTGAGTTGGACCTGATTCATAGCGACCCCTCCTTGAGTTTCCAAGGCAGTATCACTACGGAAGTAGATTGCCTCATCTAGCTCTGGTAGCATAGTGGCTAAGACACTTGCCTGCTAACCAGACGGCTGGCGGTTCAAACCCACCAGCCACTCCTCGGAAGAAAGGTTGGGCAATCCTACTTCCGTAGTGATACTGCCTCGGAAACCCAAGGAGGGGTCGCTATGAGTCGGGGCTGACTTGACAGCACATAACAACAACAACAACACCTTCCAAGGAGTGGCTGGTGGGTTTGAACTGCCAGCCTTCTGGTTAGCAGGCAAGTCTTAGGCACTACGCTACCAGAGCTCCTCTACATCACATTAGACAACATATTTTCCTAAAAGACTGGTGAGGTGGGGGTGTTACTCTATTATATTTTAAATGCGTTTACCCATAACATCAACAACAGTGACAAAACCCCAAAAACAAAACAATCTCTGTGCTGAAAACATCAATATCTTAAAATATCAAATTTTGAGTTGCATTTGCTTAAAATGGTACTCATCTTTAATCTAGATTTTTTTAAAATTTGGTAAAAATGCCCAGATACCCAGACAATAGAACCAAAGGAAAGTTGTATTGATATGAAAAATATATTTTTTAAAAGTTCTTAAATGTTAACAAAATCTTTGCTCAATTATGTGAGTTTTCATCTGTAGACACTGAGTTTTTAAAATTTTTTTTAATAAAACAAGTCAATTTGTATGTCTGTTGAAAACTACCATGAAAACAAGTATTAAGCAATCTATTCCTAAGAAAAGTAGAATGAAGTACATTTAAGCCGAGACATGTTTAGTGACAGAATTCAGAAGACTAAGCCATTATTGGAATTTTGTTGTTGCTATTGTTAGATGCCGTAGAGTTGGCTCCAACTCACAGCAACTCTGTGTACAACAGAATGAAATATCTTAGGGTTTGTAAACCAACCCTCCTCTTTTCAAATGATCATCTTTAAAAGTTTAAATGAGTTGGTTTTAAAAACATACAAGACTTAAGTCTACTTGGGGGAGGAGCAGAAGGATGATTCCAATCTTCCTGTTTCCTTAAAAAAAAAAAAAAAAACCTAGCAAAATGGATGTATTTTAATGACTTTGAAGAACTACAAGCAACAAGCCATTTAGAATGTGAGTTTCAGAGTAGTTTATGGTGACAGACTGGTTTTGCCAGAGTAAATATTTCCCTTGTGCACTTTTTCTTATCATGACAAAAAACATTTATTTTTATACATTTATTTTCCCTCAGTGCCAATGACAGAAGGTGTGGGGAAAATCAAAGATTATGCAGTGGAAAATCATTCTGAGGACTGTGTGACGGTGTCAGAATCTTTGTAAATTGTCACAGCTCTCTCACACATGGCCTCTTCCCCTCAAAACCTCTGAGTCACCAAGTCACCAGGAGGGTGGAGGAACTCAGCACAGCCTCTCCTCATCTGTGACTTTCTTAAATTCCAAATATCAGGTCATTGTGGGAAAATCGGTGTTATGAGAAAATGGAAGATGACCACATTAGATCACAAAATGGCAGATGACTACATCATTATGTAACTGCCAAATTACATTATTATATAACTGCCAAACCACTGAGAATCATGGCCCTGGAAAGCTGACACATAACCTTAACCATCACAGTGAGCATTACTTTCACCTCACACCTTGGACATTTGTTAATCCCAGATATACGTTGTTAATGCACAAAATAGTCAGATAGTACCTTTTTTACTATTGCCATTAATGTGAAATGTCAGATAATGAGATAGTAGGTAAGTGAGGAGTAAGTGTATCATCCTTTGTGTACTCATGTAGTAGCTGTAATATAGTAATATACTAGTAGATGAGAAGCAACTGACTTGCAAACAACAAGATCAAAATAACTCCTAATTAGTTATTGGGAAGTTGAGAGAGGCTTTCTTTGTTACTACTCCTAAGGAGTAATTTATTCATGACCAAAAGCGTAGGATGAAGGTTCAGATTAGTACGATTATTAGCATGCCACTGTTGGAGTGCTTTCATGGAATGGTACAACAGAGGAAGAAACAGAATTCATTTTTCTCTAAGATGATCCAGGCCAAAGGAGGAGGGGGTGCTGATAAAGGAAAAGAGTAAGGGGAACATTAGGGCTTCAAATCATTCTCAATGATCAAGACCAGAATAAAAAGGCTGCTCTTGCCAAAGAGAAAAAGCCAAATAATACTATGCGAATTTGGCTTAAGTCCCGGTAAAGGGTATTTACTTTTGATTGGCCTCCTCCCTGTGTCCCCAAACCTCAGTCCACAAGATTGTTTGCTTTGACACCTGTTTAAATGCTGAGGTGAGACATCAACAATTTATGTCATCTTGCAGAACCAGGACACAGTCTGTGAGCAAGCCTCTTTATCACTGCCACGGGTCTCTGGTGCTTCTTGATCGTGCCTATCATTCTGAAGTGGGTCTGGGAGATCAGCCTTCGGGTGGAGATTAGACAAGTTGTTGCTGTTGTTAGCTGTCCTTGAGTGGGTGCTGATTCATGGTGATCTCATGAACAAAAGAAGGAAACACTGCTTTCTCCTGCATCATCGTCTTGGTCGTTGTTTTGTTTGAGTCCATTGTGGCCACTGTGTATTTTGAGTGCCTTCCAATTGACATATATCAGACAATGTTCTGTTGTAATCCATAGGGTTCACAGATCCATAAGTCCACAGAGCTCAGATGAGACATGAGGGAAAGTCCCAAAGAAGGAATTTGCCATGGAAAATTTTTCACAATAGAGTTTGTCTTTTCACCAATAAAAACTAAGAAATATCTATGGAGGGTTCAATCCCCTGCTGTTTGTCAGGAAAAACAGTGCCCAAAGAACATAATGATTCCTATTCTATCTTTCTTCCCCTTTCCTTGCAATAGCCTGATTACCCGGATAATGTCTTACTTTGGCTTTGTGTATGGTGAGAGCACATCAAGCCAAGAGCAATAAAAACATCAATAGCACTGGGTGTGAGACAGAACACTGGGGAGTCAAGTACTTGGGTGCCAGGGATGATTGCTTTTTCATCATCCACCTCTCGGACACACTTCACATCCTATCTGCATCCATGTTTCTTCAAGTGTAACAGCTATATAAGTACATTCTATTTCGTTCCTTACAGGGTACAGAAGAACAGCACTGTCCAGTGGGAAGAAGTTAGAGACACCTAAGGGTTAAATTGCACCTAATGGTGTAGTGGTTAAGTACTTGGCTGCTAACCAAAATGTCAGTGGTTCAAACTCAGCAGCTGCTCCATGAGAGAAAGACAGGGCAGTTTGGTTCTTTAAAGATTTCAGCCTTGGAAACCCTCTGGAGCAGTTCTATTCTGTCCTATAGGATAGACTCAGAATCAGCTCAGTGGCAATGGAGTTTAAGGGTTGAATCCAAAATTCATTATTTTCTGGTTGTGCAATATTAAGAAAGTTAATTAGTCACTTTCAGTGTAATTGTATACCTACAAATTGTAGTAGCAATATTGAGCTTGCAAGTTTTAGTAAGGAGTGAATAAAGTAATATATGTGACAATCCTTGGCACCTAGCAGGCAATGAATAGCGATGAATACCTATCCCTTTCCATGTTAAAGAGGAGGCTGAGCAAGGTTGAGCACAGGCATGTCTTTATCACCTAGTGTACAAAGTGCCAAGCAACATGCCAAGTACACTGCTTGCCTTGTATTGGGTGAGAACTGAGGGACCAGAAATTGGTATCAGACTCAAAGGCATCATCTCTGGGCTGGACACCAAGCCATAGCCTGTGCAAGAACTCTGTCCACCAGAAGCACTCTCTTCTGTATAGCGACTGCTGAGATTCTATCAGCTTCTTTGGGGAAATATGCCTTTGCGACAGACTGAGATAAACACTGGTGGAAGGTTAAGAAGCTCCTAGAAAGAGTGGGAAACAGCAGCCCGGAGGCAGAGTGGACAGGAGCCTTCAGCATTGCCAGCAGGATCAGGGAGCAATGCAGAAATACAGAGAAGGAGAACCTGAAGAATTAACCATCATCTTTGCTCCTGGGCATCAGGGACTGCTAAAGTCCTGCAGAAAGTTCTGGTCCATTAGGGCTGGCCTGTACCATTGTTGAGACTGTCTACAGTGCTTCTGGTTGGCCTTATATCCACAGAGGAATGTGAGAAAGCTTGAGAGAGATGGTTCTTACAAAGCTACGGTGTAGTGAAGGTATGGTGAGTAACTTGGGTGTCTGTTTGGGAACAGAGGGATTTGCTGTTAGAAAATGAAGTCAGGGCCACATTATGAAAGCCTTGTTGGGTTATGCTGAGGAGTTTGAAATAGATTGTGAGTTTACTGAATACTCCTGTAGGAGATAGTTCTGATAATGCTTTGCAAATGCCACACTAAGGAGTGTTCTTAAGGGATGTGCTGTTTTTTTTTTCAGTGGGATCTCCTGAGGTGCAGATGCAAACCTTTTAGCATTTTTTTCCCCCTGTGGTCACCTAGTAGCAATTTTAACAATAAAAACAACAATAGTAGCAAAGTAAGCTGCTGGAAGTAAAATCCCTGGATATCTTTTGGAGCTGAAACAAGTTGATTCAGTGGTATTGCTTTTTGGGTCTATACCTTGGAGCCTAGGGGAAAACTTGGGCCAGTAGGATCACTCCTAAAGTGACCCAGCTGGGATAAAAGTAATCTAGGGGTCTGCTCTCTATAAAGAAATTTCTATTTGGAATAATCCTGATGCAGTCTGCAGTGATCCCAAATAATAGCCAGCCTCCTTAGGAGAAGATGTGAATAGCCTCCACTGGAGACCCAGTATAAGGAGCCTTGGTAGTATACTGGTTAAAATATTTGGCTACTGACTCAATGGCAAATAACAACAACAACAACAACCAAAAGATCAGTGGTTTGAACCCACCAGCCATTCTGCAGAAGAAAGATGAGGCAGTCTGCTTCCATAAAGTTTTACAGCCTTGGAAACCCTATGGGGCAGTCCTACTTTGTCCTACAGGGTCACTATGAGTTGGAATTGATGTGATGGCAGTGGGTTTGGTTTGGTTTTTGGAGACGCAGTATAGAAATACAAAGCAGGACAGTGGAGGTTTGGACTTGCCAATGTGCCTGAGCTGAGAAGAGAAAGAGAAAGTGGACTTGGGGGAGGGAAGACAGTGGAGGGAACTAACAATGACTATTTTATCGCTTTAACTACTACAGTACAGAGATTGGAGGAACTATGAGAATCTAACTCGGAGCCTTCAAAATAAAGGTGAGCATTATTTGTGAGATACTAGAGATATGAAGATGAATGAGAAAATTTTTCAACCTTTGAAAAGTTGTAAACCATCTGAGTACATTTATAAAAATCCTGTTGCTTATCATAAATTTTTGAGCACCTGTTGATATTTATTTGTTTGTGTGTTATTAGTTATCCATGTAGTATTGTACTAATATGTTGGATATGTTGTAAAACATATCCAAAATAATTTTTAAAGGATGAGAAAAATATAAATAATATTTTTAAAGAATTCTATGCATTAACGGTACAAAAATAATTTTACTCTCTCTAAACAATTCTTTTTTTTTTTTTTATTTGGGTGAAGATTTACAGAGTAAATTCACTTTTCATACAGCAGTTCACACATACTTTTTCTCATGTCATTGACCAAAATTTACAATGCAACAGCTCCCTTCCCACTTCCTCCCCATAGTTACCTCTTCCCAGTGTCCATCCTTCCATACTCTCCTGCCCCCTGAGCTGTCTCCCTGTGCATAAGCAGCCCTTCCTTCTCCCATGATTGTTCTCTCCAGGGCGTGTGTCTACTTGAGGTAAATGTTTAACTCACATGCCTGTACTTTGTTTGGCTGGAAACCACAGGTGTGGGTTCAATTCCAGAACTGAAGGGCAGCTAGGGGCCATAGTCTCAGTGGTTCCACCAGGCTCTATTGGACCAGCAAACCTGGTCCCCACCTTCTTTTATTTTTTGCCTCCAAATGATTTTGAATTTTATTCCACATTGTTCTCCCTCTCTATGCAGGATCTCCTACATTCCTTCCAAGTGGATGACAGTGGTAGCCGGGCACCATCTAGTTCTTCTGGTCTCATAGTTGTATAGGTTGCAGATCGGATGGTGTACCAGTCGCTAGGACTGATTGTTTCCATTAATTTTGGTTTTCTTCTTACTTCTTGACGAGGAGAGACCCATTGTTGCATCTAGATGGCAGCTTGCTAGCTTTTAAGATCCCAGTCACTACTCGCCAAAGTAGGAGGTGGAACAATGTTTTGTATAGTATGTTATGCCAATTGAGCTTGATGTCCCCTGTGACCATGGTCCCAAGCCTGCAGGATCAACTACTCGGTCACTCTGAGTATAAAGAATTCTTTAATACTAATTATTTTTACAGGAGCTCTGGTAGCTTAGTGCCTAAGGCACTTGACTGCTAACCAGAAGGCTGGCGGTTCAAATCCACCAGCCACGCCTTGGAAGGAAGATGGGGCAATCTACTGCCATAGTGATACTTCCTTGGAAACCCAAGGAGGGTTCGCTATGAGTCAGGTCCGACTCAACGGCACATAACAACAATTATTTTTACAGATAGTCATACAATTGAATTTTTTTTTCTTTTTGCAAGTTCAGGTTAAATTTTGTCCTACAGATGTGTGGTGATCTAACTTCAGTGCTATTTTGATACTTGTTGTAATGTCTCTTGTAGCTGAAAAGTCACTTTCCAAGGATATGGAGATCCAAATGGGAGAAGTTCATGTTAGCATAGCTTTTTTTTTTTTAATTTTATTTTGATTTGGGTGAAGATTTACAGAGTAAATTCACTTTTCATACAGCAGTTCACATATACTTTGTCTCATGTCATTGACCAAAATTTACAATGCAGCAGCTCCCCTCCCACTTCCTCCCCATAGTTACCTCCTCCCAGTGTCCATCCCTTCATACTCTTCTGCACCCTGAGCTATCTCCCTGTGCATAAGCAGCCCTTCCTTCTCCCATGATTGTTCTCTCCAGGGCGTGTGTCTACTTGAGGTAAATGTTTAACTCACATAGCATAGCTTTTAAATTACAATACTTAGTTTTAAATCCCACTCACCAGCAAGGCAAGGGTTTTTGACTTCTTGATTGATGTCCATTAAATATTTTTTGAAAGCAAATGGAATGTATTTCATTTTTATTATAATTTTAATATATCTTCAACTCACTGAAGTACTTCATTTGGAAAGATGTTAAATAGGTCAGAAAATTCTGTTTCAATATTTTTAGATACACAGGTATGAAAGATTTTATAAGTGACACATTGCTGTCTGTAACCATGCTACATAGCCATGGAAGTATTTCCAAATATTCACTTTCAAAATGTTCTAGAGTTGATTTTTTTTTTTTAAGCAGATACTGTCTCACGCATTGATAAAATGTCTTTTTGACATTAGTTTTTTTATTTGAAAATATTTTGTAGGGGCATCTAATTCACAGTTGTAGGTCATCACATGTCAGCACGATGGAAGAACTTGTGCTAGGTGAACTTCTATAGAGCCCACCAACTCTTGTTAATATTTTGCCACAGTTAACTATTCAACCTCTATATGGCACCTGGTTTTCCTGTTTCTCCATTTTATTTCAAAATTTCTTGTCAATATTATAAAACAGTTTATGTAAAATTTAAAAAATTAAAAATATATAAAATGTATAAATTAACACAATTACACATTGAACGTCAACATCTTGCAGCATTAACTTAAATAATTGAGGATGATAGTTCTAGGTCCCTACCCCATAGCCTTTTTTGAATATATTTTTCTGTCTAAGCAGTCACTTTATCCAGAGTTATTCCAATTACTTTTTTTTTTACTCATAGAATACTGCTTTTATTAGAGAACTCATTTACTATTTTGAATATATCTTGCTCTTTACAACTTTTTTAAAAATGTTTCACTAAAAAAATGTATTTGTTTATAAAATTTAATATTGTGATTAAGTTTAGCAACTACTAAAAACTTCTTCTGAGAAATCAGTCACCGAAAACCTTGTGATAACCAGTTCTACCCTGACATACAGGGGTTACCATGAATCAGAGTCTATGTGATGGCAACCAGTTTGGAAGTTAGATAGTTGATCAATCTGGTGAACGATGAGATGATTTCACTCTTTCCATTCCCTTTCAAATCTCCAGAGAGGCCACAATGATTTCATATATCACTCTGCCTCATAGTCACCAGTCTGCAGATGTAAGGGAGGGCTAGGACATCCTTTGTTGTTGTTAGGTGCCATTGAATTGGCTCCGACTCATAGTGACTGTGGTAGTTAAGGTTGTGTGTCAACTTGGCTGGGCCTCATTGAGTGTTTGGGCAGCTGGTGGTAGTTACTCCCCATGATGAGACTGGCAATCAACTCTTTGGTGGGATTGACCATAAGCAGCTGAGTAGCTGCTTTAGGGATGTGGTCTGCTTCCTGTATATAAACAGCAGCTTTGGGAATGGTCTCTAGTTTTATGGCATGCTTGAACCCTGCATGTAGCTGAGGCTTTGTTTAGCAGACTGCCATGCTCTGCCGATCATGGGACTTTCAATGGGCTTGAATTAGTGGCCTGCCACGTTGTTTGGTGACATTGGGACTGTGCCTTTTCACTTGACAACCTTGGGTTTGTCAACCTCAGCAGCCAGCAGCTGTCTGAGTGAAGAAAAGCCTCCAACTTCAGTGGGGCAGGAGCAGGAAGCAAAGCTGAAGCCCAGGATTGAGGGGCTTTCACCCAGCTCCTAGAGCCTGGCACTTTGAACTCAGACTTAAAGCCTCCAAACTGTAAGAGAATAAACTCCTGTTTGCTACAACCATCCCTTTTGTGGTATTTTCTGTTAGAGCAGCATCAAAAAAAAAAAAAAAAAAAAGCCCAAACTCACTACCGTCAAGCCGGATTCGACTCATAGCGACCCCTCCTTGGATTTCTGAGGCAGTATCACTACGGAAGTAGATGGCCCAAACTTCCTTCCAAGGAGTGGCTGGTGGGTTTGAACCACCAGCCTTCTGGTTAGCAGTCACATGCCTTAGGCACTAAGCCATCAGAGTTCCCTAGAGCAGCACAGAGGTAACCAAAGCAGAATATGATACCGAGAGAGTGGGGTTCTGCTCTGACAGATACCTAAAATGTGGAAACAGGAGTGGAGTGCATCCTTGACCCAAGACCCTGGCAGAGAGACCCCAGCATGTGGCATGAGAGACGGCAGTAGAAAAGCCAAGAGAACAACATGAGAGAAGGCAGTAGCAGAGCTGAGAGACTGACATGAAACAGCGACAGCCTTACAAGCCCACGGAGGAGAAAGCTCAATGCCATTGGGTAGGTGGCTTCCTGGCATAGTGGGTTGCCTTCAGGCATTAATTGGTAGAAGAGACCTGCTTGAGATGGAGTAGCAGGATGGCCAGCTCATGAAGCAAGAAAGCTAAATATCTTTTGGACAGAAAGATTCCTGATGGAGTGGGTTGCCCTCGGGCATTAATTGGCAGAAGTGGAGATACCAAGGAAACTGGGAGCAGAGCTGCCTCAACCTCAAGGGTAGGACCATGGCCTTTGGGGGTGGAACCACCACAGCTCCTACGTTTCAAAGAGCCAGACCTTCACCAACTTGGTTCTGGAGTGTGGGGCTGTTCATTCATGTGAGCCAGTGGGATGTAGCCATAGCTGCTGCCCAAGAGTGAGGGGGTAGGGCTGCCATGCCCAAGTGGGAGAGGAAGAGGGACCGCCAGGCCAACGGGGTGAGGTTGCCACTCAGGAACTAGGGGACTGGAGCCACCCAATGAAGGAGATCTGTACAGGTGCCAAGTTGACAAGGGGTAGAATTGTGGTAGTTAAGGCTGTGTGTCAACTTGGCTGGGCCTAGTTGAGTGGCTGGGCAGCTGGTGGTAGTTATTCCCCATGATGAGACTGGCAATCAACTCCATGGTGGGCTCTACCACAAGCAGCTGAGTAGCTGCTTTAGGGATGTGGTCTGCTTCTTATATATAAGAAGCAGCTTTGGGAATGGTCTCTAGTTTTATGGCATGCTTGAACCCTGTATGTAGCCAAGTCATTGTTCAGCAGCCTGCCATGCTCTTCCAATCGTAGGACTTTCAATAGACTTGAATTAGTGACCTGTTGTGTTGTTTGGTAACATTGGGACTGTGCCTTTTTACTCATCAACCTTGGGTTTGTCGGCCTCAGCATCCAGCAGCTTCAGTGGGCCGGGAACAAGAGGCAAAGTTGAAGCCCAAGGTTGAGGGGCTTTCACCCAGCTCCTAGAGCCTGGTACTTTGAACTCAAACTTAAAGCCTCTAAACCATAAGAGAATAAACTTCTGTTTGTTAAAGCCATCCCATTTGTGGTATTTTCTGTTAGAGCAGCACAGAGCTAAGCAGAACAGTGACCCTACATATAACAGAATGAAACACTGCTTCGTTGTGCACCGTCCTCACAGTATTTGGCTCTGCTTGAGCCCACGGTTGTAGCCACTGTGTCAATCCATCTCACTGAGAGTCTTCCCCTTTTTCGTTGACTCTCTGCTTTACCAAGCATGATATCCTTCTCCAGAGAATGGCCCCTTTTGACAACATGACTAAAGAACACGAGACAAAGTCTGGCCATTCTTGCTTCTAAGAAGCATCCCAGCTGTACTTTTTCCAAGACAGATTTGTTTGTTCTTCTGGCTGTCCATGGTATTTTCAGTATTCTTCACCAACACCACAATTCAAATGCATCAATTCTTCATTCTTCCTTATTCATTGTTCAGCTTTCATATGCATATGAGGCTGTTGAAAATACCATGGCTTGGGCCAGGTGCACCTTAGTCTTCAGAGTGAAGTCTTAGCTCTTTAACACTCTAAAGAGGAGAAAAATCATTCTCCAGATTCCCACCTTAAAGACAAAAGGGCAGCAGATTTGAGGCAGACTTTGAGCTTTTATCTCATCAAAACTTCCTCCCCCACAGAGAGGTAGGTGCAGCACTTTTGTAAAGAATCTTGTCACACAACTCTGTATACAATGGAGTCTGCATCAAAGCATGGGCCTTTGGTAATATTTGTTGTTCCGGGTCCAGGGTAAGGCTATCTTCCCAAGGAATCACTGTCCCATGTCCAAGTCACACTTTCCTCTCCATCATCAGCCTGACTTCAGAGCTTACTAGCTTGATGGTGGCAAGTTAACTACTTTTTCTGTGCCTCAGTTTTCTCATCTGGGATGATAATCATATCCATTTCTTTGGGTTGTCATGAGAAGTAAATAAATTAATATGTATAAAGCACTTAGAATATTCCTTTATATAGGTAGCCCCCAATTAATGACAGGGTTCCATTCTCATGACTCCATTGTAATTTGGTTCTGACATAAATAACTCTTTTTTTTTGGTTTGTTTTCATCATCATTGCCTTTTATTGTCAATATCTTTATAAATCTGACCTTTATTTGTCTTTGGAGATTGGCAGAGAATGAGTAACGTCAGCAAATTATATGCTACAACACTATATGTAGTACATACTACTAACGATAAAACCTACAAAAAAAAGATGGTCATAAGTGCGGTTCATTGTAAGTTGGGGTTTACCCATACATAGTACAAAAAAAAAAAAAAAAAAAATCCACTGCCCTCTAGTTGATCCTGACTCATAGAGACCTCCGTTGGGTTTCCAAGCCTGTAAATCTTTACAGAAGTAAATTGCCTCATCTTCGTCCCACAGAGCAGCTGGTGGATTTGAACCACTGACCTTCTGATTAGCAGCCAAATGCCTTACCCACTATGTCACCAGAGCTCCTTTATACACGGCAAGCACTCCATAAATCATAACTATCATTATTAATAATATCCATTGACAAATATTTTAGCAATCTTTTGTGCAAGGAACTCCACTTGATGCTGGAAAGAAAAATATGAGTAGACCAGAGATCACACTCTCTGTTGAGGACTGGAGGACAGAAACATAAACTAAGAACATCCTTTGTTAACATGTTAAGGGTCAGGGGAGCAGTGCTGCCCCTGTTTGCTCCAGGAGTTGAGGGAAAAGGGAGATGGTTAAAATATGAGGAATCAGAGAAACCTCATTAGAGAATGCAAGACTTACTCAGAAGAGACTGGAAGAAACCATGGCTTTCTTCTTGCAGGAATCAACGTAATTAACCCACCAACCATTAGAGAGAGAGATGTTGTCAACAACACTTTTATAAGTAGAGTATTTAAAAAATTTTAAACAAATCTGATTTTTGCCCAAAGATGAAATCAGAAAGTGGCACCCCTTCGAAAGTGATTCTCATTGACTCCAGGTGGATAGTTAACCAGCTCTACTTGGGAGATCTCTGGTCTAATTATGAACCAGACACATGCCTTCTAGAAAGCCCAACTTGAAGTGCTAGGTCTGCAGGTCTGTGCAATCCCTTTCCTCTGAGACTGCTGAGGATTTGTAAAAGGAGAACTCCTAGCTGATCCTGTAAGTAAATGCCACCTTGCCCTGGGATTGATGCATGCACTTGGAAGGGTAGAAGCACAGTCACCCTATCCAAGGTCACACTCAAGGTCAAGGGCAGTATATAACCAGCACATTGCATAAGATAATGTCAACATTATCTTTTTTTTTTTTTTTTAAATTGTCCTGCTCTGGAATCTACCTACTTCCTTACCAGGAGCTGGGAGATACTTTTCCATCATGATCGCACATCTCATCAATCATCACATACTTTCTGGAGATCCTTAACATTTAATTTTTTTTTTTTTGACATGTTAATGAATTTTCATCTTTGTTCTTTTATATGAATGTTTCCAAACTGAGTTTATACATCTAATCATATGTTATGTGAATGCATTTCCAGTTTGGAACTAGATATAACTCTATGTAAATCTCATTGCTGTTTTTTAATGACCCTTTTTAATATCTAATCTTCTGCTTTAATATCTCACTAGCAAAACATGTTGAGATAATTAGGTGATAGAACCAGACAATTACTCTGTGGACAGAGTGCAGACAGTTTCTTATATTTGTATAAATACACATGCTTTAAATAAAATACAAACATTGGCTGGAATTGTGGCCCAGTGTAAATCAGGCTACTGGAAAAATCATTCGACTGAATTGGCTGACCGAGTGCATCAACAACTAGCTGGTTGGGCTCATTTTTATTTTTTCATGGAACTGACCAGCAATTCAGTCAATAGCTATCAAAATTGGAGTCCAGAATAGGCACAGCTGGACCAACCTAAAGTTAATTAAAAATCAAGAGAAGGATAAATGAAATGTAGCTTATTCAAGGGAGATGTATCAAAGGGGAAAATAAAATGGATCTCTTCTTTCTTAAAGGGATATGGAAAGTAACTACTGGATTGCAAAATGATATAAAGTGAACTAAAAAGCATCTAAAAAGTGCTTTGGAATATCAGAGGCAAAGCTCAATTCTCTCATATTTTAGAGGGATGTATTACAGACAGCCACTCCTCGGAAGGAAGGTTGGGCAATCCTACTTCCGTAGTGATACTGCCTCAGAAACCCAAGGAGGGGTCGCTATGAGTCGGGGCCGACTCGACGGCACATAACAACAACAACAACAACATTACAGACAGGTCTAACCTAGGCAATGTGTTTGGTTTCTTAGTAACACTACTTTAATGAGGGCCAAAGTGCTAAATTCTTGTCCTTTTTAAAGAAATGAAATTTATAAAATTAAGTAACTATTCCATTGAAGCCTTTTGCAAGGAATCTGCTGGAGGATGAAAGGCCTGTTGTAAACAACTCCAGGCTGCTCAATGGCTGATGAGGAATCTTTTTGTCTATGCTCACTGCAGTTGGGAACAACATGGATTTTGTGTTAGGTTTGGGTTTAATGCATTTGGTTTGTGATTTCATTAAGAACGGAGAATCTAGACTTCCTGGAGCCACTGAGGCTAGAAAATCTCCAAAACTACTTTCCTGAGATAATCACTGAACCTGAAGCCAAATCATCCCCTGACGTCTTCTTCAAACCAAACAATACTTTAGCTTGATTAGTAAAGAATATTTGCCGTAAGCACTGTGCTCTTTTAAGGAACTATCTATACATGAGATCAAATTGGCAACAGTAACTTGAAAGGTTAGATAGGAAGCTTCGGGAACAGTGCCTTTATGTTGATGCAGGTGGAACAATTCAGAAAAGAAGGGTAAGAATGGTTACAAGACTTGAAGAGTATAAACAATGCCACTGAATTGTACATACAAGAATAGTTGAATTGGTATATGTTCTGCTATATATATTTGCAACAACAACAAATAAAATGAATTATTATTATTAATAATTAAAGAATGTGCCTCACTGACTTTTGGAACTGAATCTCTTACTGCCTCCTCAACCACTCTTTACTCTAGTCAAGTTGGTTTTCTCACCAGCCCACAGAGGCAATGTGTTCTCACAATTTCCTCTCTCAGTAATGTCTTTCTCCTTTATGTCTACTCACAGTTTATATGTAAGTGATTTTACAGTTTTTAAAGTCAAGCCTAAGTACCTTCTCTGTTAGGAAGTTCCCTTAATAGACTGAACCTCACTAGTAATGAAATTCTTTTCTGAAAACACAGAATTTCTTATATATTTCACTTGTATGCTAATTCTTCATACTGTTATTGTTGTTGTTAGTTGCTGTCAAGTCAGCAGGGTGACCTTATGTATAAAAGAATGAAAGGTTGCCTGGTCCTGTGGTATCCTCACAATCATTGCTATGTTTGAGCCTATTGTTGCAGCCATTGTGTCAATCCATCACATGAAGAGTTTCCCTCATTTTCACTGACCCTCTGCTTTACCAAACACCCTGTCCTTTTCTAGAGATTGGTCTTTCCTGATGGTGTGTCTAAAGTAAGAGAGCTGAATTTTCATAATTCTTGCATTGAAGAAGCATTCTGGCTGTACTTCCTTGAAGACTGATTTCTCATTCTTCTGGCAGAATATTCAATGTTCTTCACCAACACAATTCAGGTACATCAATTTTCCTTCAACCTTCCTTTTTCATTGTCCAGATTTCATATGTATATGAGGCAACTGAAAAGACCATGGCATGAGCCAAGTGTACCTAAGTCATCAAAGTGACATCTTTGCTTTTCAAGATTTTAAAGAGGTCTTTTGCAGTACATTTGCCCAATGCAATATTTCGTTTGATTTCTTGACTGCTGCTTCCATGGGTGTCGACTGTTGATCCAAGAAGAATGAAATCCTTGACAATTTCAATTTCTTTGCTGTTTAATTCATCAACATCATATACTGTTTACTTATTTAATTTTTATGCTTTTATTATATTTCCTCCATTAGGTTATAAACTCAAGGAGCTCTAGTGGTGTAGTGGTGTAGTGGTTAAGTCATTGGGCTGTTAACCCAACGGTTAGTGGTTTGAACCCACCAGCTGTTCCATAGAATAAAGATGAGGCAATCTGCTTCTGTAAAGATTTACAGCCTTGGAAACCTAATGGGGGTTGCTATGATCTGAATTGACTTGAGGGCAGCAAGTTTTTTTAGGTTACAAACTAATTAAGGGCAGGATCCATGACTTTTTAATCTTTCTATTCAATTCTCTTTTTAAAACAGAAATTGGTACCCACATGGCCAATAAACATTTGTTTCTTAGCTATAAAATGCCTTGAGGATGAAATCAGTTGGTGTGTGCTTGATTGGTCAAAACAATGTTCTATTAATCATTTTATCTCCAGTGCCAAGCACAGTCCCTGAGGTTAAAAATGCTTATGGAATGGATAAATCAATGAATATTCAACATTCACATATTTCTTACAAAAAGAAAAAAGGAAAGCTCAGAGACTCGTAACCAATATGAAATGACTTGTTACATGAGATTCAGAAAGCTTGCATGGATTATGTGAACTGTTTAGGCACGGTCATTTTGAAGTTTAAGTTCAAGGACATGCAGAAAAGTTTGCCAGAAGCCTTGAAAGGCAGCATTGCCTTTTAAAATAGCCCTTCCTCTTCCTTACAAGTTAAAGGGGAATGGGATACTGAAGCACATAACTGAATAACTTTGAAAAGAGTCACTTGTAAGAGCACTGGCACACCCAGAAAACAGATATTTTTATTATTTTAGGAAGTTGAGACTCAAAGTTAGCTCCAAAAACCAAACAAACCAAACTCACTGCCGTTGAGCTGATTCCGGCTCATAGTGACCCCCTTTGGGTTTCCAAGGTGGTAAATCTTTACAGAAGTAGATTGTCCAGTCTTCCTTCCATGGAGTGGCTGGTGGGTTTGAACCACCAACTTTCTGGTTAACAGTCAAATGCCTTAGGCATTATACCACCAGAGCTCCTTTAGATACCTCCAGATATAGTTTCCTTATTAAAAAGTACAGTATCACATCAAGCTTCATATGTTCAGTTTATAGGGAGACATGTGCTTGAACATATTAAAAAATTTAGTAACACTTGGAGCAGCATTCTCCAAGGTGTGCTCCAATAAATGTTACAAGGATGTAAGTTCCATGATCAGGGAAGCCTTGAAACAGTTATTTAAACTTTACCATGGGATTTTTTTCAGGCTTTAAGTCTCTAATGGCATTGGGAGCCCTGGTAGCATAGTGGCTAAGGCACTTGACTGCTAACCAGAAGGCTGGTGGTTCAAACCCACCAGCCACTCCTCGGAAGGAAGATGGGGCAATCTACTTCCGTAGTGATACTGCCTCGGAAACCCAAGGAGGGGTCACTATGAGTCAGGTCCGACTCGACGGCATATAACAACAACAACAACAACAATGGCATTGTGAATCTCCAAACCAAAAAAAAACAAACTCACTGCCATCAAGTCAATTCTAAGTCATAGTGACCTCCACTGGGTTTCCGAGGCTGTAAATCTTTACGGAAGTAGATGGCCCCATCTCCCTTCCATAGAGCAGCTGGTGGGTTTGAACCACTGACCTTCTGGTTAGCTGCCAAATGCCTTACATACTATGCAACCAGGGCTTCTTTGTGTACCTCCAGAAGGTATATATCACCTAACACATGTCTCAAACTTATTGTACCACAAAACCCTTCTTTGGAAGATCTCTTACAAAACTAATGTTCTGGAGAATGTGTAAAAGGTTGAAATATTTAAGAAAAGAAAGAAAGAAACAACAATAACAACAACAACAAAACTAGTTGCTGTCAAATTGATTGATTTATAATGGACTCAAGCGTGTCAGAATAGAACTATGTCCCATAGAGTTTTCAATGGCTATGATCTTTATGCAATAGATTGCTAGGCCTTCCTTTTAAGGTACCTCTGGATACCTAGATAATTCTTTTCCTACATTTCCTGGGCAGTGACATATCTTAAAAAGATTCCTGTCCAACGACAAAGTCAATGGTCAATCCTAAAATTCTGAATTTTGAAGTAATGTTTGATGCCAAACAGCCAGCTGGACCAATTTTGTGTCTGATATAAATTTTATACCAAGAAGTAGTTTTCAAAAGAAAAAAATACATAAATAATCCAAAGGTCTTACAGTTTAAATATAAATCTTTAAAAGGCAACTGTCAGGGCGAAGACTGACATGATTCACTGACCCCAAAGGGCAATTTCCATTTCTATTATGATGGCTACAATAACCCACACAGCCAGTAGCCGCAGCTTGCACTGATTTAATTGTATAAATTGTGCTGACCAAGTAATTTTGACCTGAAAACTCTAGAGAGCTGTTAATGAAAGCTTAGAAAGGCAGAATCCCCAAAGCATAGCAGTTGCTTCTTTAAAGCGAGCTGCTTCATTCATTAGAGACTGATTTAGTCTCTATCTGATTTTATACAGTGCTTTTCTGAGATGCAGTCAAAGCCCAAGGTTCACAGGGAATACTTTTCTGAGAAACACTGAGAAAGTTGACACCCTATAATTGGTACATTAAGGAAATGTGCTTAGTGGTGCTTTGGGTGCTGGGCACAAGTCCATAGGAAGAAATTCTGATGGAGCCTGGAAAAGGGGTATGGGGTGTGAGGGAAAGTGGGAAGGAGCTGAAAAAAGAAGGTTGGACGTTGGCAAAGGCAAACATTCTCTACTTAGCAATGTCCTCTATGGGCCTGGCAGCTGCCACCAGTCTGTGTCTCTAAACCTGTGTGAGTGCTGCTCTTGCACATGGGAGCAGCAGGCTGTCACTGTGGAGCAGGTTACACATATTTTTAAAAATCTTATTGTGGTAAAATATATGCAACAAAAGAATTGCCATTGTAGCCATCTTTAAGTGTGCAATATGGTGATATTAATCACACGCACTATGTTGTACAACCATCTCCACAGTCCACTTCCAAAACTTTTTCATCACCCCAAACAGAAACTCTAGCTATAACTCCCACTGTCTCCTCCCCTTAGTCTCTGGTAACCACTGATAAACTTCTGTCTCTATGCATTTTCCTACCATGGATGTATCCTATAAACCCACTGCCATCAGGTCGATTCTGACTCACAGTGACCTCCACTGGGGTTCCAAGGTTGTGAATCTTTACAGGAGTAGACTGCCTCATCTTCCTCCTGCAGAGCAGCTGGTGGTTTTGAACCAACGACCTTCTGATTAGCAGGCAAATGTCTTGCCCACTATGTCACTAGAGTTCCTTTCTGTGGATATTTTATATAAGAGATGTCATATAATATTGGTCCTTTTGCGTCTAACTTATTTTACTCAGCATGATGTTTTCAAGTTATCAGGGTTTCATTTCTCTTTATGGCTGAATAATACTCCATTGTATGTATGTACTGCATTTAGTTTATCCATTCATCTGATCATGGGCATTTGGGTTGTTTCTACCTTTTGGTGATTGTGAATAATGCTGCAGAGAACTGGTACACAAGTATCTGTTTGAGTCCTTGTTTTCAATTCTTTTGGGTATGTACCTAGGAATGGAATTGCTGGGTCATATGGTAACTCTGCGCTTAATTTTTTGGCAGGTTACATCTTGGATTCGTGCCCAATGAACATGTGTGTGAATCACTGAAAATTGAGCCTTTGGAGCCATGGGATAAGCTCATCATATCCTCTATAGAAAGTCAAGTTAAAATATTTATTCCTTTTTCAAATGGTTGTTGATATCTCTGTATCAGGACTGTCTACCTATCCCTAAACCCATATTTGGATCGCAAGGTAATGCTGTCGGTGGAATTACCTTCTAGATGATATTCAGAGCTTTCAATCCACTCTGCTTGATTGATAACAGAGCCTAATGTTCATATTCTTTTTTACCTAAATCAAGAATTCTTGCCACTTCAAACATGGGTATAGGGACGGATAGATAGGTGAACAAGCTAAACAATTATGTATGTCTAAATGGAGAGTGTATCCAAGATCATATACAGGGTTGGCAGACAATGGGCCTCTCGAAGAGTATGAAGGGATGAACACTGGGAGGAGGTAACTATGGGGAGGAAGTGGGAGGGGAGCTGCTGCATTGTAAATTTTGGTCAATGACATGAGACAAAGCATATGTGAACTGCTGTATGAAAAGTGAATTTACTCTGTAAATCTTCACCCAAATCCTAATAAAAAAAAAAAACTGAAAATAAAGAATTCTTGCCACTTCATAGCTGCTATCCTAAGGCCTTTCATTTATCCCATGGCCCATACATCTTTCATGGTTCACAAGGCAGCGTATGTAAAACCAAAAAACCAAAAATCAAACTCATTGCCTTTGAGTCAGTTCCAACTCATAGTGACCCCTCCTTGGGTTTCTGAGGCAGTATCTCTATGGAAGTAGATTGCCCAGTTTTCCTCCCAAGGAGTGGCTGGTGGGTTTGAACCGCCAGCCTTCTGGTTAGCAGTCAAATGTTAAAAATGTGGTTTCTTCCAAAATGTGTATTAAATGAAGCATTAGTATAAGGCCTAGAATGTTGTAGAAAGTACTTAATAAGTGCCACCAGTTACCAGCTGCCATTAAGTCATCCCTAACTCTTCGTGACCCTGTTGTATGTCAGAGTAGTACTGTGCTTCACAGGGTTTTCAGTGGCTGATTTTTCAGAAGCAAATGGCTAGACCTTTCTTTTTTTTGGAGGAGCTTCTGGGTGGATTCAAACTGACAATCTTTTGTTTAGCAGCTGAGCACATTTGCACCACCCAAGGATTCCCAATAAATGATAGCTGTTGTTGTTGTTATGTGCCATGGAGTTGGACCTGACTCATAGAGACCCCTCCTTGGGTTTCCGAGGCAGTATCACTACGGAAGTGGATTGTCCACTAGAAAGATAATAATAATGTACTATAAATGATAGCTATAGAACATTATTATTATCTTTCTAGTGTTGTTATTTTTCTGGCCATTGAAATACATTTATCCAGCTCTATCTGATTTGCCAATGGCTTCCATTTGTAAGACTGACCATGCAGTTATTTGTGGTATTTGTCTGTGGATCAGAGTCAGCTGAACTGGCCCATGTGGGCTTCCAAAGCTTGTCACTGATCTCATTAACACTAGCTTGGCCAACTGTGCTGGGCCTCAAATAGCCTTTCCCAGGAAGAGCAGGTGGTGGGTGGGAAGAAGTAGGGGTGTAACAGGGAGGATGGTTAGTATAAGAGGTGCCCATAGCTCATAGCGAGCATCCTCTCCAGCAGCCTCCGGTACCCTGACCCTGCGACCTTTCTCTCTGCTGTGGCTGTTCTGGTGGGTTTTCCTGTGTGACTGACAGATGTTGGGCACACTCCATTGTCTCCCTCTGTCCCCTGCCATACCACCTTTGATTGCCGAGCCTGCATAGGATTACCTAGCTTTCATATTATCCTATTTAGGAAAAGGATCTTTCCTTTTTCTTTCTTTCTTTTTTTTTCCCCCCCCAATTAATGGACTTACAGCAGATGCTAGAAAATAGGAATTGAATGTCACCATTCTTTGTTGTGGAAGTTTTGTTTCTATAGTGATGTAAAAGTTATAGTGATGTAAAAATTATAACTAAAGGGACATGGGTCAAATCATTTTGTAGATTGTATTAAGTACTGATGATAAGCTGAGGCTGAAATCCCATCCTGAGCCTACTATTTTTTTATGTTAATAAATGAATTGATGAACAAGTGATCACAGAAATTACGTTATGTATATTTATAAGGAGCTCTGGTGGTACAGTGTCTAAGACATTTGACTGCTAACTAGAAGGTTGGCAGTTCAAACCCACCAGCTGCTTCATGGAAGGAAGATGGGGCAATCTACTTCCGTAAAGATTTACCGTGTCAGAAATCCAGTAAGGGTTGCTGTGAGTTGGAATCGAGTCAATGGCAGTCAGTTCTTTTTTAAAAATCTACAAGGAGTCCTAGGGGCACAGTCATTAAAGTGTTCAGATGCTAACTGAAAGATTGGTGATTTGAACCCATGAGCCTCTCCAAGGCAGAAAGAATTGTCAATTTTTGTCTGTAAAGATTTACAGCCTTGGAAACACTACGGAGAAGATCTATTCTGTCTTATAGGGTTTCTGTGAGTTGGAATGGACTTGACAGTGGTAGGTTGGTTTTGGTTTATATATATCATGGTGCCCAGAGGTACCTTGGAAGAAAGGCCTGGTGACCAACTTCTAAATAATCAGCCATTGAAAACCCTGTGGAGCATAGTTCTATTCTGACACACATGGGGTCACCATGAGTTGAAGTTGACTCAATGGCTGGCAATTGGTTTATTGGTTTATATGTATCTATGTAAAGTACTTAGTATGTACTTATCTAAGCAGTTTACATGTAGCTGCCAATCCTTAAAATAACAATGAGGAGATATTATAATCACTCTCATTTCATAGAGGTAGAAGTTGAGATATAGAGAGATTAAATATTTCCCCAAGCTCACACAGCCCATGAGTGGTAGAGTCAGAACTTGAATCTAGATCATCTGACCCCAGTGTTGGCAGCTTTCTCCTACTTACGCTGCCTCACTCTATTGGGTGTCTTCTGAGAACCTGTAGCCCATGTGTTCAAAGAGACCGGTAAATCACAGTCTTTCTTGTAGCAGAGAGAAAGTGGAAGCAATCTATGTGTCCTCAGTGGGGGCATGCATAAATAAGCTGTGATTTAGTTGTAAAATGAAATATGCCAGAGGTAAAAAGAAGAAACTAGATCTACACATAGGAACATGAATAAATCTTAAAAACATAAAAGAGATGGAAAGGATAAAAAATCTTATGCATAGAGCTCATGTAGTTAGGTGAAAATCCAGGTCCTCAGAGACTAAGCATTCTGTCTTGACATTATTATTGTTAGGAGCCACAGAATCAGTTCTGATTCATAGCAACCTCATATACAAATAGAATGAAACACTCCCCAGTGCTGTGCCATTCTCATAATTGTTGCTATGCTTGAGCTCATTGTTGCAGCCACTGTGTCAATCCATCTCATTCATCGCCATTCTGTTTTCGCTGACTACCAAACATGATCTCCTTCTCCAGGGACTGGTCCCTCTTGATAACATGTCCAAAATACATGAATGAAGTCTCACCATTCTCACTTCTAAGGAGCATTCTGGTTATTCTTCTTCCAAGGCAGATTTGTTCCTTCTTCTGGCAGTCCATGGTATATTCAATATTCTTTGCCAACACCATAATTCAAAGGCATCAATTCTTCTTCAGTCTTCCTTACTCATTGTCCTGATTTTGCATGCATATGAGGTGACTGAAAATATCACAGCTTGGGTCAGGCACATATTAGTCTTCAAGGTGATATCTTTGCTTTTTAACACTTTAAAGAGGTCTTTTGCAGCAAATTTGTTCAATGCAATATGATGTCTTATTTCTTGACTGCTGCTTCCATGGGAGCTGACTGTGGATTGAAGTAAAATGAAATCCTTGACAACTTCAATATTTTCTCTGTTTACCATGATGTTGTTTATTGGTCCAGTTGCAAGATTTTTGTTTTCTTTATACTGAGGTATAATCCATATCGAAGGTGGTAGTCTTTGATCTTTATCAATAAGTACTTCAAGTCTTCATCATTTTCAGCAAGCAAGGTTGTGTCATTTGCATACTGCAGTTTGTTAATGAGTGTTTCTCCAGTCCTAATGCTGTGTTCTTCTTCAGACAGTCCAGTTTCTCAGATCATTTGCTCAGCATACAGACTGTATAAGTATGGTGAAAAGATGCAACCCTGATGCCTACCTTTCCTGATTTTTAAATCATATAGTATCCTCTTGTTCTTTTCAAACAATTGACTGCCTCTGGGTCTCTGTACACATTCCACATGAATACAAAGAAATGTTCTGGAATTCCCATTCTTCTCAATGTTATCCACAATTTGTTATGATCCACACAGTCAAATGCCTTTGCATAGACAATAAAACACAGGTATGACATCTTTCTGGTATTCTCTGCCTCCAGCCAAGATTCATCTGATATCAGTAATTATGTTCTTCATTCCATGTCCAAAAACAGATTAAGACTAAGACTGACAGGGAGGAAGGACTTGGCAATCTACTTGTGAAAAAATTAGCCAGTGAAAACCTTACGCACATAAGGACATTTCTTTACATATGTCTCTAAAAAAACCTGGTCTTCAAGTTGTCTCAGTCTGGTATTTGTAGGCAGCAACACTAAGAAAGGGCAGGAAGGCTCTGTTGTATGTGTGCTGAGGGAGGGTGTCAGATGATGAGGGTGGTGGCCAGACCCTAAGGACTCTACCTAGGAAATCTGCAAAATCAGGTTAAGAAACACAAACATGACAACCTCCTGGGGCTGTTTAGTGAATAGCATGTGGCATGAGCCCTTCAAGAATTAACTGATGTACACATGATTACCATGAGTCACCCGGGGAAGGTGAAATGTACTCAGTATCCTGTGCTTAAAAAGGCAAAAAAGCATGTAATGCATTTGAGGAAGTGCCATCCCAACAGTGCAAATATGCAAGGTGTGGGGCTGACTGATTTACACACTGGTTATCTGAATATTTACTTGCAGAAACAGCACCTTTCCTGATGCTGTCAGATAAGCCATCTGATGGTGTATTTGTAATCGATTCATGTCTAAGTTTATGAGTAAATTTGGGACCCATCCAGCTGATCTAAATTGTAATCTCTACAGGGAGTTGCGAGTGATGGAATTTCTCATGTGATAAGTCTCCCTTTCAGAGCTCCAGTCCTATTTGTTTCCAAGATGTGATGTTTCAGTGATGAAATGGCCCAACATAGGAAGCAAAGGCATTAGATATTGGCAGGGCAGATGTCCTCAGGCCCTGGACTTTAAGAAGGGGTCCTTGCCTTCAGATTATACCACACTTGGTGGGAATCAATTCCTTGAATTTCAGAACTAACTTCAATATTTTTTCCTGGTTTAAATTAGTCAAACTACTAATTTCAAGAATGAGCTAAAAAAAAAGAAAAGGCAAGAAAAGTATGGCACACAGAGAAAGACTTCATCTCCATTTCTAAGAACTGCTACAGCTAAAGAGCTGTGATCCCTCAAAATTAACAGTTCACCCATTCATTCATTCATCCATCCACTTATCCAACAAATTTTTATTGAGAACATTGTATGAGTACATGCATTGTGTTGGATACTCAAGAGACAAATATGTAGAAAGCCTACTTGGTTCCCACACTCATGGAGCTTAAATTCTAGTGAATGTTAGATCCAGAAGAGTTCTTCAGGTCATCCTGCCTAATCTTCCCATGTTAGGTGGAGGTAAGTTAACTACCAGAAGTTAAGTTATTGTTCAGAGTCACTAGGGAATGCATGGCAAGCCAGGTCTTCCAGCTCTACTTCTACCATTCTTGTTACAAGGCCAGTCATATTCAAATTCCGTTCCTTGTAGGAGGACCCAGTTAAGGTTGGTGAAAACTCAAAAAATCAATTTCATTGCCATGGAGTCAATACTGACCCCCTGTGGGTTTCCAAGGTGGCAAATCTTTACAGAAGTAGTTTGTCCCATCTTCCTTCCACGGAGTGGCTGGTGGGTTTGAATCACCAACCTTCTGGTTAGCAGTCAAATGCCTTAGGCACCATGCCACCAGACCTCCTTAAGGTTTATAAAAGATTGTGAAATAAAGTTCATGGTACATCCAAACACAATGTAAACACCTTACACATAAAATTCAAAATTTTAAAGTTTGTTGTTGTTGTTATGTGCC
>NW_006921934.1:1768046-1770575 GCF_000298275.1 Orycteropus afer afer
CCAACCTTCCTTCTGAGGAGTGGCTGGTGGGTTTGAACCGCCAGCCTTCTGGTTAGCAGTCAAGTGCCTTAGCCACTATGCTACCAGAGCTCCTTTTAAAGTAGGGAATTTAAAAGTGAATATGAGGAAAACAAAATTGTGGTTTTTCCCTTGATATCAAGATTTATTTTTAGTAAGTTTTAGTATCAAGTTCTTTCTAAAAACTTATTTTGGTGCTTCTTCTCTGCTGGTACCCTAATCTATACTTACTATTCTCACTGGGTCTCCTACCATTGGCTCCTGGATGTTCCAAGAGGTCTGTGAACAGAACAGGAGCTTCTGCTGGGAGGGCAGGGGCCCTGGATCTATGGACTCTGGGCCTCAATCTAACTTGAACCAGAGTAGCTCACTTTTATCTCTTTTAAGTATAGAATTTTGGTGACCTATTGCATTTGACAAGAGTGCAAAGTACCCTTAGTGCAAAAGGAAAGAAAAAGAGGCTTACATTGCCCTTAGCTAGTAGACAAATATGTCATAAACCTAGGTGACAGATCTAAGTGTTGGATAAATTTAGCAAAAGGTACCCAGTGAAAATATGGATGAATTACTCCACGATGCCTACTGCAGGGTCTAAGAACCTCAATCCTGCCTCTCCCATTCAGCCTGTACACATCCCCTGCTTCCACTTTCTCCTGTCGTCATCTGACATGGGCCATTAGCCCTCATGGGTCTTTTGTGGTGGATCATCAGCCTTTTCCCACACCCATCTTTTCCTTAGAATATTCTACAGACATTCTCTGAGAGCATTCAGATTGATAGACCGTCTGGTTTATTTGATGCTAAATATTGGAGATAAGACAATTTTGGCTCTAAGAATGACTAGACCTCCTTGGATACTTGTCCAGCACTGATGGATAGATGCTACCAGGTCATGTGCTGCACAACTCCAGGGCGGGGAGTGGGGTTATTTGTTTTATGTGGTGGCTTGGGCTACACATAGACATCACTGGGGACAAACAGTCCTTAGGCAGAAACTTGGCTTCCCAGATAACTCCTCTAAAGTTAACACCTCTGAATCATGGACAAATTATCTTGCCTAATCATACCCAGATGCTTAAAGCAGTTGTTCACAAATTGTGGTCCCCAAACCAGCAGTACCACATTGAACTTGTTAGAAAAGCAAATTCTCAGGCTCAGCTGCAGACCTACTGAATCAGAGGCTCTTGGATGGGGCCAGAAAGTCCTCCAGGTGATTCTGGTTCATGCTAAAGAGTGAGAACTGTGGGCTTAGAGGATTTAGGATGTTTAATGCTTATGTTAAGAGGCAAAGGATTACCTCAGAGAGGGTTTTTAAGATGTAAGACCTAGTGGTGCCATGGTTAGCTACTAACCCAAAGTTGGTGGTCTAAACCCACCAGTCACACTGCAGGAGAAAGATGTGGCAGTCTGCTTCTATAAAGATGAACAGCCTAGGAAACCCTGGGAGGCAGTTTTACTTTTTGTGCAGTGCTGCTATGAGTTGTAATTGACTCCACTGCAGTGGGTTTGGTTGGTTTAAAAACCAAAATTCCATTTCAATTAGACTTATTTATCTATGGGTATGATGCTGGACGGAGCTCTGGTGGCATAGTGCCTAAGGCATGTGACTACTAACCAGAAGGCTGTTGATTCAAACCCACTAGCCACTCCTTGGAAGAAAGGTTGGGCAATCTACTTCCATAGAGATACCGCCACAGAAACCCAAGGAGGGGTTGTTATAAGTCAGATCCGACTTGATGACACTGAGGTTTTTTTTATTATTATTTTTTAATGATGCTGGAATACACAAGTCCATTGAGTAACCTAAGGTTTTGCAAGTGACATTGGTCTCTTTTAACATTATCCCAGGTTCCTAGGGAAGTAGCTGTGTTTCATTGGCACAACTTGTTTATCTTGCTCTTTTATTTTTATTAATACTAAGTTCAATAGTTACAATATCATTTTATTGGGGGACTTTTTTCTCTCATAGACTAGCCTATTGTAGGGTGAAAATGATAATCTTATAAATTAGTATAATGTAATATTAAAATTCTTCTAAAAATACACACATGAGCCAGCATGCAGGGGTGGAGATGTACACGCACAGTGTCCTTCATTGCATTATCTTTCTCACTGTCATCATTGCTATCACCAGTAACTATTTTATTTTATTTTTATATTTTGGCTTTAATAAATAGAAATTTACTTTCTCACAGTTTAGGAGGCTAGCTCTAGAGGAAGGTCTTTGTTTCCTTTCAACATCTGTGGGCCTAGCATTTCTTGGAGATCTCCATGTGTCTTGGCATCATCTTTCCCTTAGTCTGGAATTCTCAGTGCAGGCACCTTGGGTGCAAAGGACCATCTCTGCTCCTGACTCTTCTTTCTTGGTAGTAATGAGGTCCTGTTCCTCTCTGCTTGCATCTCTCTCCTTTTATCTCTCTCTTTTTTTTTTTTTTTTAATTCTGACTTGGATGAAAATTTACAGAGCAAATTCACTTTCCACACAGCAGTTCACATATGCTTTGTCTCATG
>NW_006921934.1:1770735-1772422 GCF_000298275.1 Orycteropus afer afer
TCAATTCCAGAGCTGAAGGACAGCAGGGGGCCATAGTCTCAGTGGTTCCACCAGGCTCTATCAGACCAGCAAACCTGGTCCCCCCTCTTTTTTTTTTTTCCCCAAATGATTTTGAGTTTTGTTTCACATTGTTCTCCCTCTCTATCCAGGATTTCCTGCATAGATCCCTCTCCGAGTGATTAACAGTGGTAGCCGGGCACCACCTAGTTCTTGTGGTCTCATAGTCATATAGGCTGCGGATCACATGCTCTACCAGTCACTAGGATTAATTATTTCCATGACTCTTTGGTTTTCTTCATTCTTCTTTGCTCTGGATGAGGAGCGACCCACTGTTGCATCTAGATGGCTGCTTGCAAGCTTTTAACATCCCAGTCGCTACTTGCCAAAGTAGGAGGTGAAACAATGTTTTGTGTAGTATGTTAAGCCAATTGAGCTTGATGTCTCCTGTGACTATGATCCCGAGCCCACCGGTTCAACTACTCGGGCCCTCTGGGTAGCTGGCTGTGCCCAAGAAGTGACTACAACCTCGTCCCTTGTCAGCTCTACTATATACCTGGGAATTTTTACAGATCATACAAATACACTTTATAGGATCATTGTCTGCCAACCCTATACATGGTCTTTGGTACACTCCCTGCTTCATAGACATACCTAATAGTTCAGCCTGTCCACTCATCTATCCACCCGTATACTCATGTTTGCCTTCACTGACAACGAGTACTGTATGTGCAAAAGCATTCATCTTTGTTGTCTGTACCTCCCATGTACCTCTCTATGTCTTCCTCTTCCTCAATGCCACCATGTTGATCACTCACATTGGGTACATTGCCCTTCTCTTCACCCAAATCAATACTTATCTCTACCTATCTAACAGTATTCCCTCCTCTCCCCTCCCACCCCTAGTAACCAACAAAGAAAATTTCCTTCCATAGATAAATCTTTCCTTGATTTTTATAGTAACAGACTGATGCAATATTTGTCCTCTGTGATTGACTTATTTCACTCAGCATAATGTCCTCCAAGTTATCTACATTATGCGGTGTTTTGCAGATTCTACATAATTCTTTAGGGTTGCATAGTATTCCATTGTGTGTATGTACCATAGTTTGGTTATCCATTCCTCAGTTCCCTTTTTGGCTATTGTAAATAGTGCTGTGATGAACATGGGTGTGCATATGTCTGTTCTTGTCATGGCTCTCACTTCTTTAGCATATTTACCAGTAATGAAATGGCTGGGTCAAATAGTATTTCTAATTTCAACTTTTTAAGGAATTGCCATATTGCTTTACACAGCAGTTATACCATTTTATAGTCCCACTAGCAGTGTATGAGAGTCCCAATCTCTCCACATCCTTGCCAGCATTTGTTATTTTCTGTCTTGTTGAACTTCGCTACTAGTGCTGGGGCAAGATGGTAACTCATTGTTGTTTTGATTTGCATCTCTCTAATGGCTAATGATCATGAGCATTTCTTTATATGTTTTTGACTGCCTGAATATCCTCCTTGGTGTCTATTCATGTCTCCTGCCCATTTTTGATTGGATTATTTATCTTTTTGTTATTGAGGTGTTGGAGTTTTCTATAAATTTTAGAGATAAGTCCCTTGTCAGATATGTCATTACCAAATATTTTTTCCCAATCTGTAGGTTCTCTTTTGACTCTTTTTGAGAAGTCTTTGGAAGCACATA
>NW_006921934.1:1772744-1791828 GCF_000298275.1 Orycteropus afer afer
GAGGTACAGATCTTGTTTCATTTTTCTGCAAATGGATCTCCAGTTTTGCCAGCACTATTTATTAAACAAACATTCTCTTCCCCTTTTAATGGATTTTGGCCCTTTGTCAAAGATCAGCTGACCATAGGTTGACTGGATCTATTTCTGGGTTTTCAATTCTATTCCCTTGGTCTATGTGTCTGTCATTATAACAATACCAAGCAGTTTTGACTACTGTGGCTATATAGCAGTTTTTGAGATCTGGCAGTGTGAGACCTCCTATTTTGTTCTTCTTCTTCAATAGTGCTTTGCTTATCCAAGGTCTCATTCCTTCCCATATAAAATTAGTGATTGATTTTTCCATATCCTTAAAGACATGTTGATGGGATATGGATTGGGATTGCATTGAATGTAGAGATTGCATTGGGTAAAACTGACATTTTCACAATGTTCAATTTTCCTCTCCATGAGCATAGTATGTTCTTCCACTTATGTAGATCTCTTACGGTTTCTTGAAGTAGTTTTTTATAGTTTTCTTTGTGCAGGTCTTTTGTGGTCCTGGTAAGATTGATTCCCAAGTATTTTATTTTTTTGGTCCCTATTGTAAATGGTATTGATTTCCTTATTTCTTTTTCAGCAATCTCTTTGCTGGTGTAGAGGAATGCAATTGATTTTTGGATGTTGGGTTTTGTCAGTGTTTTCCTTAATCTGTCTCTCAATCCTTTGAAGATACCTAAATATAATTCTTTTGAATTCCTTATCAGAGAGTTCCAGTGCTGCTTCTTCCTCAGTGATGTGTTCTGGGTCTGTATCCTGCTCCCTTGTTTCTACCACTTTATCTTGTTTGTTTCTGTGGATTGTGATGGTCTGTTTTCCCCGAGACATTGTGGCACTGTTGTATTTAGATCTCTGTTAACTGTTTGTGAAGAGCAGCCAAGGTTGAGTCAGGCTCTTCTTGGTGGTTGTTTATCATTGGCCCATTGGTGGAGAAGGAAGTGGTGGCTCTCAGTAAGTTAAGCTGCAGGAGGTGTGGGCGTAGTTGTGTCGTATGGGGACTGTTGATGTCTCCACTCAGTTAGACAAAAATAACAATTGAATAACCATCAAAAAAGTAAAAGCAAATGGACAAAAAACACACCATAAAATCACACAGAAATAGTAACCAAAAAAGGGTGAAAAAAAAAAAAAAGAAAAAGAAAAACACTGCAATATCTGGGAGAGGGCAATTAGAGAAAAAAGGTAGAGAAGGAGAATGATGAAGAAAAAAATGGTAAAAATGCAAAAAGGAAAACAAGGAACTGGGTTAACCACAAGGAAGAAAAAAAAAATTGCAACAGAGACAGGGAAAAGTAAAAAAGCTGAAAACTAGAACCTGAGAGGGGAAGAATAAAGAATAATGGTAAAAAATGATAAAAGTAATAATAATAATAGTAGTTTTAAAATTGACAAAAACAAACTCAAAAACAGAACAAGGAAAAAAATCAGGGCAGGGCAGGACAGGGCACCCAGGCTTCCTCCAAGTATGCAGAGTTGGATGGAATTCCTGCCAGCCCAGAAGATGGGTGGGAGTGAGGGATGACCACACCTCTGTTCACCAAGAGGGTATGGGGCATAAGAGTACAAGGGGAATGTCACACCTTTCCAGTCATCTGTGTCCGGAATGTCCTTGCATGTGGAGCCTGTTCTGAAGTCCCTGGAATCTGGGAGAACACTGTCTCTTTAAATATCCAAAATGGCCAAACTGCTTGTAAACATTCAAAATGGCTCTGCCCTCCAGACGGGCAAAAATCCAAAGCTCCGTCTGCCTTCCTCTTTGCTCTTCCCCTTTTATTCACCAGCCACTAGAGCAATCCTCTGTGCAGTCCCTGGCTAGCAGGGCTGATTTTTAGGTTGATTCTTAGGTCCTACCACCACTCGGCAATATCCAAGCTGTCAGGATCACTGCCAGACTGCAGCTCTGTATGTCTCTTTTTTTTGGTGTTTTCATGCAAATTCTTTGCCAGTTGGAGTTTAATCCACTTCTACATCCTTCCCTTCAAGGCTCAGAGGTCCAGGGTTATCTTCTGTATCTGTGTTAATTGGTTCCCCTTTTCTTTGTTGAAGAGGGTCTGTGCAGTCTTTCTGCCTATTCCACCACCTTAGCAGAACTCCCTTAACTATCTTATTGAGTGGCTACTATTCCAGACCACTTTGATAATTTCTTGATATCTCTGGTTGGCACACAAATGGTTTGTACTCAACTGCTAACTTGAAGGTCAAATATGCCCAGCAACACCATAAAAGAAGGCCTGGTGATCTGCTTCCATAAAGATTATATCCAAAAGTAAAAGAACCATAGAGCTCAGTTCTCCGTAACACATGAGGTTACACCATGAATTGGAATTGATAAGTTTATTTATTTATTTTGGGGGAGTTTGATAAGTTCTAGGTATAATAAAGATATAAGTCTTATGTTTCTTCCCTCAAGCTTTATAGTCTAGTTGGAGGACAGGACAATTATACTCACCAAAAAAAAAAAAAAAATTAGAATATTAAAAGGGGGGTGTCTTGTCTACTAAATACTATAGGAGTTAACAGGAGGGCCACTAAAGGCCATGAAAGGCGCTCAAGGCCTTATTTATAGCCACATGACCAGCCTCTCTGCTGATGGTCTCATTTCCACTCTTCCAGAGAGATTCAGGGCCTCTGACAACCCCATGTGACAGAGCAGAACCACTCCATAGTATTTTCTAGGTTGGAAAGGAGCTCTGGTGGCATAGTGCCTAAGACATATTTGACTTCTAACCAGAAGGCTGGCGGTTGAAACTCTCCAGCTACTCTGCAGAAGGAAGACCGGGTGTTCTGGTTACCCAGTGCTACTCTACCAGAAGATACCACAAATGGGATGGCTTAAACAAACAGAAGTTTATTCTCTTATAGTTTGGAGGCTTTAAGTCTGAGTTCAAAGTGCCAGGCTCTAGGGGCTGGGTGAATGCCCCTCAACCTTGGGCTTCAGCTCTGCCTCCTGCTCCTAGCCCAACTGAAGCTGGAGGTTTTTTTTCACTTAGCTGCTGGCTGCTGAGGCTGACAAGCCCAAGGTTGACAAGTAATAAGGCACAGGCCTGATATTACCAAACCACATGGCACACCATTAATTCAAGTCCATTAAAAGTCCCAAGATTGGCAGAGCATGGCAGGCTGCTGAACAACAACACAGCTACATGAAGGGTTCAAGCGTGCCATAAGCTAGAGACCATGCCCCAAGGTTTCTCCTTATATACAGGAAGCAGACCACATCCCTAAGGCAGCTACTCAGCTGCTCCCAGCAGATTCCACCATGGAGTTGAATACCAGTCTCATTGTGGGGAATACTGCATTCAGCTGTGCAGCCACTCAACCAGGTCCAGCCAAGTCGACACACAAACTGAACTACCACACTGGGCAATCTACTTCCATAGGGATACCACCTCAGAAACCCAAGGAGCGGTCGCAATGAGTTGAATACAACTCGAAGGCAGTGGGGATTAGATATATGGAGAATCTCTGACTAATTTCTCCATCTACCAAATACCAGATTAGTCATCACGGCCTGTAGATTTTTCTTTGGCAACGTGACTCAGACTCACCTCTCAACTCTCCAATGATCTAATTCTACCTTGACAACTTTCCATTTGGGCTCATGGTTGTCTACACTTAACCTGCTCCTGTTCACCTGGTCTTTTGCTGGAAGGAATTATCAAATCCACAACTGATCAAGGAGATGGGCCAGGACCGATCTATGGTTCTTTCCATCATGCTTGGGGAGTTGGGGACCAACTCAGTAGCAGCTAACAGCAACAGGTTTGGCTATCTCCCAAACTTTCCTTAAAATTCCACTTAAGTGCAGGAAAGTAGTCCAAATTTGTACAGTTTTGTGGTGACTGATATCAAATCACTCACCTTCAAATCCTGAATAAGCACTTACCGCCCATCTAATCAGTTGTCAGATTTAGTCACAACTGCCCCTAAACGATTTCTGTAGCTCTCTCTTTTCTGCCACTAGTTATAGCCTCTACTACCTCCTACAGAAAGTACTGGTCTCTAGGTTTTCCTCTGGATTTTCTCTACCTATTATGGATTGAATTATGTTTCCCAAATGTACATGTTGTAAATCCTACCCCCTATATCTGAAATTAAGGAGCTCTGGTGGCATAGTGCTTATTAAGGCATTTGACTGCTAACCAGAAGGTTGGTGGTTCAAACCCACCAGCTACTCCTCAGAAGGAAGATGAGGCAGTCTACTTCCACAAAGACCTACAGCCTTGGAAACCCAGTGGGGGCTGCTGAGTTGGAACTGACTTGATGGCAATGGGTTTGTTTATACCTGTGATTATAATTCCTTTTGGGAATGGGTTTTCTCTGCTATGTTAATGAGGCATTATAGCATAGGGTGTATCAAACTCTTTTGCGATATAAAAGAGCAGCTTACGCAAGCAAATACAAATGGAGGAGAAGATATATGCCACATGATTGCCAAGGAACCTAGCAAAAGAAGCTGAAAAGAGACAAGGACCTTCCCCCAGAGCAGAGAAAGAGCCCTCCCCTAGAGCTGGCACCCTGAATTTGGACTTCTGGCCTCCTAAACTGAGAAAACCAATTTCTGTTTGTTAAAACCACCCACTTGTGGTTTTGTTGTTGTTGTTATTTGCCATTGCGTCAGCCCCGACTGTGGTACTTCTTTTATAACAGTACCAGATAGCTAAGCCACCACCTCCTAGCACAACTGGACTGGCTACTCTGCTTCCCACCCTGAAATACTCACTGATTCCCCACTGTCCACAAAGACACATTACAATCCCTTAGTCTGAAATCCAAAGAGGCCCCCTCCACACATCCCCACCCTATCTGTTCAAACTCACTTCCGACATATACTTTACGTAAATGCATCTCTTTATGCAGTTTATTTTCTAGTCAAATTAACCCTTTACCTGCTTTCTGCACACTCCTGGTTTTCTACAGTCACCCACCCACCCCTCCACCCCACGCACCCTTCACTCCCGCCTCTGTTTCTGCTCTTGTTCTCCAGCCTGGAGGGTCCTTTCTTTCTTGCCATCTGGGCGTATTCACAAGCCACTCTTTTTTTTCAAGGAAGTTCCATTTTTCATCTTGCTGACTGAAACGTTTGTTCTAGGGAAGCTTTAGGTTTGTTTCTCTATCGGGGGACTTCTTACTTATTAAAGACAAGCTTGAGAGGAGCTAGGCCGAAGATGAGAAAAGGTTTAGAAAACTTTGCCATTTACCAGCAGACTAAGAATGGAGCTGAGGTAACTTGGAGGCAGTAAAGTGTCACACACACACACACACACACACACACACACACGGAAAAATATAGGCTGAGTTAGGGTTATTTTGGATAATAGTTCAGAAAATACTTCTACAAAGGGAAGAGTCCACTTTAATATGAACAATCACCCTGATTTATCTGTTTTGGAACTGCTGAGTTTTGTCTGTGAAGTTTTATTAAAAACGTCTCTCTTATATTAGGCCTAGATTAAAGTCTTGTTTATATTAGGCCTAGATTAAAGATTAAGCAGTTTTTTTCCTGGGTATCTCTTGAGGGATAGTTCTTCGAAACAGAAGAAAAACTAGAAAGTTTATAGGCCTTCAATGGGAACTGAGGGAGTTGTTGAAGGGTTTCTTCCCATCAGCTTCACACATTTATAGCAAGAGATGGGAAAATATATATCAGCAATTTCTGATAACCTTGCTCAAGGTTATACATCATTTTTCTGATATAGTGACAACAGACAATTTCAATCCAGACAACACTATTAGAAAACAGGTCATTGCCAACTCCTTTTCACCCACAATCTTGTATTATACAGTCTCAGAAGTCTTCATTTTGGAATGCATGGTTACACCACACACAGATCTTTCCAGACCCTTGCAATTTGTCTGTGTATCCATGTTTTCTTCACATCCTTTTTCCCTGCTCCATTTTCTTTAAATCTTGGTAAATTCATGCCAATTTGTGAATTAAGTCTCCTTCATTTTTGCATTACCATTAACTTTCAAGAAGAGATGTGTAAGTGTGACCCCTAGTGGTTATAATGGACGGTAGCACTTAGACCATTGCACCGGAGAGGAAAGGTCAAGAGAGGCTGAGAATACTTGCAAGGGGGCTTTTCCAAAGAGGAAAGAGCAAAACCAGTCAGTAAGATTTTTTGGTTTTATCTTAGTACCTTCAGTCACCTGGCTGACTTCTTGCTGCTACAAACCAAATTTATAATGAACTGAAACAAGTTCTTTTGGCTGTTTCTCTATAACTTTAACATCTTTTCATGGGTGGTCAGAATTTATAATTCTTATTCTTTGAGAACAGTAAGGAATCACTGGGTGGTGCAAAGTGTTAACATGCTCAACTGCTAACCCGAAGGTTGGCATTTTGAGTCCACCCAGAGGTACCTTGGAAGAAAGATATGGCAATCTACTTCCAAAAACTCAGCCACGGAAAACCCTACAGGGCACAGTTCTACTCTGACATACATGGGGTCGCCCTGACTGGGAGTTGTCTTGATGGCAACTGTTAGTATAAAAAGTGCTAATATAAAACATAATGCTAGTATGAAAAATGCTAGTATTAAACAAAAATAAAAACAACAGTCTGATCCACAACCAACTATGGGAATGGCAAAGGACCAGGTAGTGTTTTGTTTCTTTGTGCATCAGATCACCGTAAGTCTGGGAGCAACTTGAAGGCAGCTAACAATAATAAGAACTTCAATGTGCACTTTAATCATATGCTTATTTCGCTTGTTCCAAGTCTTCATTCTTCTGTAGTAAAATCTCAGTGAATTAGAGTATGTGAATTCCTGAGTAAATTCATTAGAAAGTAACTTTTTTTTTTTTTTTTTTGGTCTCTACTGTTGTAAAAAATACATGTCAACTATCTTAAGTCTTCTCTTCTGCTATGGTTTTTGAAGGGCAATGAATAAGACTGACTACAAGCAGTTTCCAGGTTACAAATGAGATCCATTCCTAATTGTGTCTGTAAGAATTTGTAAGTAAGTCAGAACAAGTGTGTGAGTTCTTATTTAGACTTAATTTAGTGCAAGAAAAAGGAGTCTTGAGGGCTCGGTGGTTAAAGTACTCGGCCAGTAACCAAAGGATAGGTGGTCTGAACCCATCAGCCATTCTGCGGGAGGAAGATGTGGCAGTCTGCTTCCATAAAGATTACAGACATGGAAATCCTGTGGGACGGTTCTACTCTGACCTGTAGGGCCATTATGAGTCAAAACTGACTCCATGGCAATGGGTTTGCTCAGTTTAAGAAACAAAAGTTCCATTTAATATAGACTCAATAGGTCACATTGGTGGTGGTGTAGTGCCTAAGCCATTTGACTGCTAACCAGAAGGCTGGCGGTTCAAACCGACCAGCCACTCCTTGGAAAGAAGGTTGGGCAGTCTACTTCTGTAGTGATACTGCCTTGGAAACCCAAGGAGGGGTCACTATGAGTTGGATCTGACTCGACAGCATTGTGTTTGGTTTTGGTTTTTGGTTTGTGAAGCTGGAAGGCACAAGTCCATTGAGCAGCCTAAGACTTTGAAAACAGCACTGGTCTCTAGCCTTTCAACAATACCCTAGACCTCTAGGGAAGCAGTTGTGTTTCACTGGCACAACTACTTCTTTATCTTGCTTTTTTTTTTTCTATAAGGAGACCTGGTGGCACAGTGATTAAAACATTCAGCTGCTAGGAAAAAGTTTGGCAGTTCGACTCACTAGGTGGTCTGTGGGAGAAAGATGACACAGTCTGCTTCTGTAAAGATTTACAGCCTTGGAAACCCTAGAGGGCAGTTCTACTCTGCCCTACAAAGTCACTATGAGTCAGAATCATCTCAGCCCGAACAGCTGCCTGCAGGGGAAAGCTGTCCAGGCTTCCAGAGTCAAAGTGGTCCAAGTGCTACCTTCCTCCCCATCTGTAGTATACCCTCCCTTTCCTGCCCTCATTGTGCTTTCAGGATTGGTTGGCCCCAGCTCATTACCTCAATGACTCCAAAACACTCTTGGTGGCTTTGTCAGGGGCAAGGGGGTCCCTGTCCAAGATAGGGATGGTGCCTTAGGGGGTAACCTTACCCACCCCTCACCTGATCAGCCCCTGGCTGTCTCTGGGCATCCCTGTCCCAGTCCGTCTTCATATCCCCTTGACAAGTGACAACCCAGAGCTTCCTCTGAGGCCATGAGGGCCAGTGCTGGCCTCTGCCCTTGATATTAAACCATAGCTGCTGCTGGCCACTCACCCACTGACCCCATCCCAACGCAGGTTGCCTGCCCACCCTCATCTGTGCCCACTGAGGTGCCAGTTAGCTGAGGTGGGGTACCGTGGTCCCCAAGTACCCAACTGCCCATCTCAGATCTCCTTCTGACCATGGTCTGGCCTGTCCCTGCTGCCCCTTGGAGCTGGGGTCAGACCCTTGGGTCCCACTTCCTCCCTATCCCTGAGGGTGGCCCACTTTCAGGACACCGACTGCTGCTGTCCTCGCTTCAGCACCCATCCGGCGGCATCCCGTCCCTGCTGGCCCTACTCCAGCCCCCACTCCACTCAGCTCTGCACCCCTATGGCTTGGGGAGACCATGTCTCTCTCCCCTCCAAGGCAGTGCGATACTATGCAATATGAGCTTCCTTTCTATGTGTGCTTTTAAGGATCCCATCAGAGACCTCAGTGGTCATTATGCCAGACCTGAGTCTGTAATGTGCAAAATAATTGGATAGATTTTTTTCACTACTGTAAACTCGAAATGTCAGGTAACAAGATAGTTAATAAGTGAGGAGTAGGTGTACTATGTATACATGTGTATATATAGGCGCTTTGGTGGCATAGTGCCTAAGGCATTTGACTGTTAACCAGAAGGCTGGTGGTTCTAACCCACCAGCCAATCCTCAGAAGGAAGACTGGGCAATCTACTTCTGTAGTGATACTGTCTTGGAAACCCAAGGAGTCGCTATGAATCAAATCCAACTCAATGGCAGTGAGTTTGGTTTTATACACATATACATACATATATGTTGTTGTTGTTCTTGTTATTTGCCATCGAGTCGGCCCCAACTCATAGCAACCCCTCTTTGGGTTTCCGAGACAGTATCACTACAGAAGTAGGAATGCCCAACCTTCCTTTCGAGGAGTGGCTGGTGGGTTTGAACCGCCAGCCTTCTGGTTAGCAGTCAAGTGCCTTAGGCACTATGCTACCAGAGCTCCTTATACACACACACACACACACACACACATGTATATGTGACTGCTAACCAGAAGGCTGATGGTTCAAACCCACTGGCCACTCCTCAGAAGGAAGACTAGGCGATCTACTTCCATATACTTCCATATACATACCACCTCGGAAACCCAAGGAGGGGTGGCTTTGAGTCAGAACTGATTCAATAGCAATGAGTATACATATATATACACATACATATATACATTTCCCTCTGGCAAATGTCAGGGCCATTGAAAAATAAGGTTTGATACTAATAACAACACTAATAATCCCAGCTGTTTAAAGATATTTTGTAGTTGGACTATAGTCACTAGGGATATCACTCCACATGTAAGTACAAGATCCACCACAATGAGTCCTTTAGCCTGTCCCCTGTCTCTAATCCCACTTCTCCCAATACCTAGTCCTGAGGCCTCTCCCATTGGACTAGGCTGCTCTGTGTTGCTCTGCACACTCACGAGGAACAATATCTACTCTGCTTACTGCCCCAGGCAAAACGGAGAATGTGCTCAGCAGAAATGGAGAAGCCCTGTACATGAAGACACTCTTGTTAGCAAACTTTCACTTCCAAGGGAAGATAAACTTGGAAGTCATAGGAAATTGCCATTTATCAGGGCCTTATTTCTTACTCAGCAATGGGGACATTTCCCTCTAAATAGCAGGGTATTGTGAAACCCAAGTTTGAGAAAGCACAATGTGTGCTAAAATACAAATTAAAGAGGTTGTGGCAGGTGATTCCTGCTTATTTTCACCTCCCAAATCTACCATTCTCCATTTGTGGAGAAGTCAAAAACAGAATGTGATAATTCCTCAAGGGGACATGTAGTTGGGAAGAAAAGTGGCTTTAGGAAGAATTGCAATTATTGGACACAGTACCTGATGTCTGGAAGACACAGAATTGAACTAACTTTCTACCTGTCAAAATGTGCTAAAGACCAGAATCCCACTGGGAGGGTGAAGAAAGGCTGTTATAGGCAGAGGGACACAACTCTCTGTGAGGACAACTGGGGGCAGAATGAGACAGGTGGTGCTCTGCAGCACATGGAATACTTCCTCCCATGTCAGGGACAGCTTTCCAGGCAGGGTGCTGGCATGTCACATAGAGAAGCAATGTCTTCCGGATGCTTGCTGGGGAGCCTTCCTCTAGGGTGCCCAACTGAAGGATGGTGATCAGCAGTAAGGCTCTAGGGTCACACGTTAAACCAGACTTCTAGGAGGAATAATCTGTCCTGAAAAAATGTATCATGTCTTAGTCAATCTCATTAACACTTTATTCATGTAGGAAGCAATATATAATTGCAGTGATACTGTCCATGTCAAACTAAAAGCCACCCCAAACAAAAACCAAATGAAACCCACTGCCATCGTGTCAATTCTAACTCATAGCAACTCTTTAGGACAGGGTAGAACTGCTCCATAGAGTTTCCAAGTCTGTAAATCTTTACAGAAGCAGACTGCTTCATCTTTCTCCCACAGAGTGGCTATCGGATTTGAACCATAGAACTTTTGGTTAGCAGCCAAATGCCTTAACCACTATGCAACCAGAGGTCCTTGGAAGTCCACAGAGATGGGTAAAAAGCCTGCTTTTTATCATGTATTCTCTTTACTCTCAAAATATACCGTGTGTGTCAGGTTAAGAAGTGAAATCTCTCTTGGGTCAGCATCAAACTCAAGATCTTGATTTGATGGTGCAGAAGCAGGTGAATCATGAAATGGGTCAGGAGCAGGGGAACAGCCAATCATTCTTAGCTAGATCTAAGTGCACACACCACTAAACATTAAGCAATATAAGCTGGAAAGAAAGACTTTTCTGAAGTCCTCCCCAACTTCTCTCTTTTTCAATGTCCTGCTCAATCACAAAAGGAACTTAGAGACAGGCTATCCAGAAACTGTGGACTTTAGAAACCACATCTTCCATGTGCTTTGCTACAGTAATCAGAATATCCTATAATTACCTCTACCTGACTCGGGGGGATAGATGTGAATGGGAAATATACGTACATTAATATATTACATTCTGCTGGCTAGCATAATTAACACAATTAATAGTGACCTCATGAAAATCCTGTTTAAGCAGGAAGAAAACATATTTCATATACAACAAAGGCTACTTCATAATGTTCTAGTACTATCATTCTAAAAGGCCTATATTTGATTTCCTTTTAAGGCTGAAACAAGCAGATCTTGTTCTTATATTCTTGGAGTGTACGCTAGAAAATGTTTTGCCCCCAAAAGATCCTCCACTTGGTGACCTATGGTCCAAGAAAGATCTTCCAGCAGTGGTGATGTCCTTACCTGCCATGCTGGGAGTTCTCCTAGCTTGCTCTGTGGTAGTCCAGAAACAGTAAAGGTGGACTACCTTAATGGGGCCAGAATTATCAATACGATCAAGTGCACCTATGCTCACTAATTGAATGGCTGTTTAATTTGATGTTTCAAATGCCAGTTGCTGTGTAGGGAAAGGACAGCCTTCAAGAAAACAGCAGGAATACACACACAACACACAAGCACACATACACACAGCACCAAACATACACACACACACACACACACACAGCAACATACTGTGGTTACCATCTTTTCTTCTTAAAATCATACATATTTCATTAAGCTTCATGCAGAGTGTCTTCTGATTTATGGTAATTGTCAACAAAAGCAAAAACACAGATTTTAACCCTGGAGTAGCTAGGAGTTAACTGGCATGAAATTATATCGTTCTTCTTGAAAAAAATAGAAGAGGGTGGGAGCATTCAACTCTTAGGACACTGAGCTAAGAGAATTGTTGTTAACTTTAAAAATGTGTTGTTGTTGTTGTTGTCTAGAGCAGCATATGCTGGAACCACATCTAATGTAGTGGACACTACCTGCCTCTCCACGTTATCCCAGCATGCTCATGGCTGGGAGGAGTTGGAGTGAGACTAATTTCCATATCAAACCCAATTTAGATGAAACGTCTTGGTTAAAAAAAAAAAAAAAAGCCAGTGCATCAATAGCCCCTTGATTAGATTTTCATCTCCTGAGCAGACAAATATGAATATTTATTACCATGAATGCAGATTTTCCTCTTTCCATTGCTCTGATCTTGAATATTATCCACTGCTAATTTTTATGAAAATTTGGGCAACATAATGTTTTCACATAAACTGACAGTTCTTGAGATAATCCCGTTATTGTCTGGTTGAAAATGACAGCTTCCGCTTATTCATGTGTTAACGAGGGATTAAATATTGTTTTTCATCACCATAATCTAAGATGGACTGGAAATTAAAAATTGAACATAGTATATTAGCAGGGCTTTGAGGACCAGAATTTGTTTGCATTCACTTAGAGAAGATCTGTAAATTAGCAGTTTAACAATCAGTCCCTTTTATGTTTCTGCCAAAGGCAGCATCATAAAACATCACTGACATTTCTAAAATAAATTCATTACTCTACCTGCCGTACACCCAAATGAAAAGGCTTCCATCAGTAAATAAGCCACAAAGGAAGAGACAACCCTTTGCCAAAGAAATAAAATAGCAACACAATTTATATTGTTTCAACGTCAAGAGTTTTTTCAGGTGCCGCACATTGGAGAGGGAGACTTGCTGCTCCTCAAGTCTCTGCCTCACTCCCTTGTCATCTCAGTATATTGGAGGAAGGAAGATTATTCACTGCAGAATTACCCAATGGGATCAGGCTGGTGTGCATAGCCAAATTCTTTTTGTGTGCCTTAGAATGGCTGGGTTCTTTCAACCCTGATCATCATCAATAGTGACACATTAGTTTATTACTAATGTGGTAGTTTTTACTTTGGAAGGAAGATGAGGCAATCTACTTCCGTAGTGATACTGCCTTGGCAACCCAAGGAGGGGTTGCTATGAGTCGGGTCCGACTCGACGGCCCATAACAACAAACAACAAAGTTTTTACTTTATAGTCATCAATGGATGTTCCACACTGAACCCTAGATTTTTCAGGTTTTTGGACAAAACTATCCTGGTATGCTTTTAAAATACATACTAAATTTTCCTTATTTTTGAATCTCCTTGATGGGCTTGGTAGAACTTTTCATTTTTAATTTGTTGTTTGACATGTTCTAGGAACCTCACACAGATATCTCTTAGAAGCTAGCTTGCACAAACACTGTTTTTTTCTTTTTTGCATCCAATGATATCTTTAAAACAAAACAAAATAAAACAAAAAACCCCATCAAACTCACTGCCATTGAGTTGATTTGCACTCATTGTGACCCCCAAATGGGTTTCTAAGGCTGTAAATCTTTACAGAAGTAGATTGTCCCATTTTCCTTCCATGGAGTGGCTGGTGGTTTTGAACTGTCAACCTTCTGGTTAGCAGTCAAATGTCTTAGGCACTGCACCACCAGAGCTCCTTGATGTCTAAAAGGACCCTAAATTTAATGAGACTCTTATAGGTCAGATTTGATGATGGGTTAGCATAGAAAAACTCCTTAGATATATGCCAGGCATGCAATGCCAATTCTTTCCTATAATTACATGGATGTGCCTCTACACTGCAACAGAGGAAAGAATTTTTGATATTTAGTGTAGTTCAAGTGCTTGTTAAGGAAAGAGAGTTCATTTTTAAGAATGTTTCTTTTTGGACCAGGTTTGTTGGTCTGATAGAGACTGGTGGAATGCCAGACTATGGCCCCTATCTGCCCTTCAGGTCTGGAATTGAACCTATTCCTGTGGCTTCCAGCCAAACAAAAGACAGGCATATGAGGTGAACATTTACAGTCGGTAGATACACTCCTTGGAGAGATCAACCATGGGAGAATAGAAGGGCTGTGTATGCACAGGGAGACAGCTCAGGGGGCATGGGGAGGAAGGATACAAGGAAGAGGTGGCTATGAGGAGGAAGTGGGAGAGAAGCTGTTGCATTGTGGGAGATTACAGTCAATGTCATGAGACAAAGTGTATGTGAACTGCTGTATGGAAGATGATTTGCTCTGTAAATTTTCACCCAAAGCACAATAATTTTTTTTTAAAGAATGTTTCTTTTGCCTTCTACTATCATTAAGAAAAACAGAGCTATAATTTCAACAATAGGTTTGTATACACAGATGACTAATTAGCCTTTTAACCCAGTCCTTTTTTTTTTTTTTTCACAGAAAATGAAATAATATTTTGTATACGTAAATTAATTTAAGAGTTGCAGGGAATCCCAATCTAGAGTCCCCTCCATTCCCTCCCTTTCTGAGTAGCTTGGGGCTATCACCTGAGGCAAAAGGGGAAGAAGATTTCATTGACTTGATCCACATGGATGTTTTGAGGTTTATCTAATAAACGACTATAAAAAATGTTATACAAATAGCACAGTCTGCATGCTAGAATAATAGAACCCAAGGGCCTGGGTTTCATTCCATATTCAGTAAAGTAAAAGAGAGAAGGTCTTGCAGGTGTAGCTGAACACATTTTTCCTTTCTTCATTTTCAAGTGCAAAGTTGGAGTTATGTGTCCATAATTAGTGCAAAGCACTTTCAGTTGGTTTGTTGTTGGGGCATCAATCACAATCTGATCCCCATGGCAACAGGCTCCTGGATTTGACTGACAGCTGGACAGTCCAGAACTCTCTGAGTGCTTAGCACACTGAGAGGTAAAGAGGAGGTCCTGAGTGGAGGGGTTTGGGGACAGTTGGGAAGAAAGAATCTCTGATGGGCAATGTGGCCTTGGGATGCATATAAATGATATAAAACTAAACCACTGAATACTCTCTGCTGTGGAGTTCTTTTTATACAACACTTCCAGGATTTATTCAACAGTTTATCCAGGTCCCTAGTGAAAAACCAACCTAAATCCATTGCCATCCAGTTGATTCTGACTCATAGTGACCCTATGGGACTGCCCTGTAGGATTTCCACAGCAATAAATCTTTATGGAAGAAAACTGCCTCATCTTTCTCCCACAGAACAGCTGGTGGGTTCGAATGCCCAACCTTTTTGTTAGCAGCTGAGTGCTTTAACTGCTGTGCCACTAGAGCTCCTCTAGATTCCTAGTGTTGTTGTTGTTATGTGCCTTCGAGTCAAACCTGACTCATAGCGACCCCTCCTTGGGTTTCTGAGGCAGTATCACTATGGAAGTAGATTGCCCAACCATCCTTCCGAGGAGTGGCTGGTGGGTTTGAACCGCCAGCCTTCTGGTTAGCAGTCAACTGCTTTAGGCACTATGCTACCAGAGCTCCTAGTAGGTGTACCTTATTCAGATGTTGGAATATTTGGGTTCTTCATTTGCATCTCATGAACTTTAACGAGTGAAAATTTTACAGTGGACTTAATCTATAACTTAGTTTTTTAAATATTTTTATTTAATGGAGTACATGAAGCATTAATATGCCTCAGTACTATAACTAAGATAATTTCTGCTTTCAAGAATCTTGATGAGAAATTAGCTAATTTGTTATAAGAAACACATTTATTTTATTTACCTTCCAAGTTTACTTTTAGTGTGAAATTATCAGAAAGATCTTTAAGTGAAATATCTTGACATTTTTCTTACTCTATCATGCTTCTCAAGAAAAGTATAATCAATGATAACCAATATTAGTTCTCTCTAATTTGTCAATCCCAACTCAGTCATGAAAGTTCATTCATGTCAGCATGGGGTTGACAGTGGTTGATCTGGGGAGTGTGTATATGTGACAGAGGAGGTTGGAGGAATGAGATCCACTCTGGCTTGAGATCTAGCCAGTCAAACTTGATCATTACCAGGGAAAGCAATCTGGCTGGAGAGGCTAACTGTATACGCAACCTGGTAAGCAAAGTATTATATCTGCAAAAGGGGAAAAAAAAAATGCAGTTGTAGATCAGGCAAGGGTTGACATAGGGGGATGTCAGACACTTGGCTTTCCTTCAGGTGGGTAGATGACATCTGTGATTCCAGGTCAATAGTAACCATGATCCAGCATCTCTTGATGGGGAATGGGAGCCCAGCAGCTATTCTTAGGCTCAAGGCAATATATCAGTTGTGGAGTGGCCCTGGAGGACAAGTCAGGTACTACTAGTACCAGGAACTGTGGTGAAAAGTCAACCTGCAGAATGACGAGTGTCCTTTCTAGTATAACATGGTGTGTCAAGGTTCATTAGTGAGCTTACTGTCTTATGAAATGAGTAAATAAATATCAAAAGGTCCTAGTCACCCTTCTGAAGGTGGGATTTTTGGTGAATGTAGGACTGGACTGGACTGGAGTCAATAAGAACTAGTAACCTAGTAGGCAGCTATACTGTACACCAGGAACACACTGGCAAAATGAACAATGGAAGATACATTCTGCTATGTCTACATGACTTTCTCACCTCCTGTGATACTGAATATGGAAGTCAGGCCAAACTTTGGGGTCTATTATCCTAGTATTTGGATTCATACATCTATTGACTTTTGATTAAATATCAATAGTTTCTTAGGTGCCAAAGACAGACTCTACCACCTTTCTGCCAGTTTGTGGTATGGTATGATGTGCATGCTGCTATTATGCTGTAAAGGAGCTCTGGTAGTATAGTGCCTAAGGCATTTGACTGTTAACCAGAAGGTTGGTGGTTCAAACCCACCAGCCACTCCATGGAAGGAAGACTGGGTAATCTATTTCTGTAAAGATTTATGTCCTCAGAAACCCAAAGGGGGTCGCTATGAGTTTGACTTGATGGTAGTGAGTTTGGTTTTTTGTTTTGGTATTATGCTGGAAGTAACACACTGGTAGTTTAAATACTAGCAGGGTCACTCATGGTAGCTCTGGAGGCATAGTGCCTAAGGCATCTGACTGCTAACCAGAAGGCTAGTGGTTCAAATCCAGCTGTCACTCCTTGGAAGGAAGATTGGGCAACCTACTTCTGTAGAGATACTGCCTTGGAAACCCAATGAGGGGTTGCTATGAGTTGAATTGACTTGATGGCAGTGAATTTTTTTTTTTTTTTTTTAGGGTCATTCATAGTGGACAAGTTTCAGTGCAGCTTCCAGACTAAGATTAGAAAGAAAGGGCTGGTGATCTACTGAAAAGTTGCCAATGAAAACCCTATGGATCACAACAGAATATTGTCTGATATACTGATGGAAGATTAGCCTCCTAAATTAGATGAAACTCAAAATAAACAATGGCTGCAACAATGGACTTGGATTGTGAAGATGGCACAAGACTGAGCAACATTTCACTCTGTTGTACATGGAGTTGCCGTAAGTCGGAGCTGACTTGACAGCAACTAACAATAAGACTGGTGTATTAGGCTTGGTTTCAAGGAACTTTTAGTATGGTGGATCCCTTTTCTCACTGTGGGAGAGATATTGCTACATATTGATAAACAAAATAATTCCAAGTAATGTTTGCCTCTGCTGCATTTGCCAACCACAACATTTATTGGATGTCTATTTTAACATGAGATTGTCTTAAATTTAGCACTCTATTATAGTTCATGTTTAATTATTTACAAATTTATTTCATATAGTGAAAATTTTGTTGTTGTTGTTATTTGCCGTCGAGTCGGACCTGACTCATAGCAACCCCTCCTTGGGTTTCCAAGGCAGTATCACTACAGAAGTAGATTGCCCCATCTTACTTCCGAGGAGTGGCTGGTGGGTTTGAACCGCCAGCCTTCTGGTTAGCAGTCAAGTGCCTTAGGCACTATGCTACCAGAGCTTTGCTTTTTTTAAAATTAATATAGACATCTTTATGTTGTTAAAAGTAGAGGAGGTATTCAAATTGCTAATTAAAGACAATTTTTTGGGGAAGCAGACACAGATGTTAATAGTCAAAAAAGGAATGAGATTATAGATATATATAGGAGTGACAACAGATAAAGTGGGCACAATAAGAATGAAACCTTTTAAAGAGTAGTATCTCACAGCACTGGGAAAGGCAGACCAGATAGTCTATGAAGAAGACAGCATAAAGAGGCAAAGTGGACAACTAGGGGGAGACTCGGAGTTCACAAACTCATTTCAACAAATATTTATAGAGTTTCTGCCATATGTCAGGCATCATGCTAAATGTTGGAAACATAAAGATGATCAAGACAGACATGAATTTTTGTCTCTTGAGCTCATGGGTTAAAAGGGAGACTGACATAAAATCAAATAACCAGAAGATACTCTGATAAATGTTATGGAAGAGATATGTAAAGAGTAAGATGGTGATGAGGCATGCACCAGAATAAGAGTTATGGAATAATATGTACCTTTTTGGTCACTCTGATGCTGAGCTTTTTAATCAATTCAGGAAAGGGGTTCCACTGCGTTCCCCTCATGTTTTTAGGATCATCAGGACGGTGGAGAAGTTGTGTCTGATAGCAGAGCTCTTGAGTGGAGCAGGGAAAAGTTCACATCACTGTCTCTTCTCCATCCTGTATAGGAATCTCAGGAAAGAGCAGGGAGGACTTGGTTCCAGTAGCTGGCTTTGGGATCTACATATAGAAGCTAATCTGCCTGCTGGAGACCAAGCTTCAGCCTTGAGGTTAATCCTGCTAGTGGATATATTTCTAAATTGTGGCCTTTTACTAAAAGGCAAAATTCAAGATCCTTCTGATGTCAAAGCCAGTATTGCACAATTTCATGACTAAGACCCAGGTCCTGGAATTAGGTTGCCTAGAGTTGAAATCTGACTGATGTTATTAACTATAACTTTGCACTTACCATCTCTGCACCTCAGTTTCCTCATCTGTGCAATGTATCTATCTGATAACATCCTTGTGCATCAATGGTGGAATTCTCACCTTCTGGTTGGGAGAACAGGTTCAATTCTCAGTCAATGGACTTCATGAATAGCCACTATCCCTCTGTCAGTAGAGGTTTACATGTTACTATGATGCTAAACGGGAGCTCTGGTAGCATAGTGGCTAAGACACTTGCCTGCTAACCAGATGGCTGGCGGTTCAAACCCACCAGCCACTCCT
>NW_006921934.1:1792313-1796784 GCF_000298275.1 Orycteropus afer afer
GATCCCGCGCCAGCCCCACAATCCCTGCTATACTTGAGCCCATCATTGCAGCCACCGTGTCAATCCATCTCATTGAAGGCCTCCCCCTCTTTCGTTGACCCTCCACCCTACCAAGCATGACATCCTTCTCCAGGGAATGTTAGCTGCTATTATTCTGATAGTTGTTGTTAGAAAGCCATAGGAGGTTTGGGTTGGCATAGTATTCCTTTTAATTTTCTTCATTCTCTTTCAAGCAATTCTAAATCTTATAGGTTGAAGAACTGAAAAAGAGTTTCTGGTATACTGCATTCTAAGGGCTCTTATGAGCATCCCTAGAGTTCAGTTTTTAAAATAAAAATTAACTTCTGATATTACACAAGCCATGGAAGTCTATGGGAACAATCTTGCACTTGATTAAGATACATGCAAAAGTTGGTTTCCTCCATTCCTTATGGGCAATACAGCATAAGACATCATCGAAGTCTGAGCCTCAGACAATAAGCCATGTCTCTGCAACTGAAATATATATTACTCATATTTACATAAAAATGCAGTTGAAAATGTTAGAAAAGGGCAAGAGAAGGGTGGGGGAGGATGGGTAAGGTGCATGAGCTGCCGTTGCCACAAGGCAGACATTACTTATTTCATTTTACGTGACTATTTACTCTGATATTGAATAAAAATTGAATTTGTTGCTATAGCAACTGCCACATCACATGGCACTTCCCCTGCCTTTAAATCACAGAATCGTATTGAAAAGACATTCGTGAACCAACGTGACACTGGATGCCTTGTACTTTATGCAGTATTTCAGAAGGAAAAGATGTTTCATAATAAATTCGTATTTGTCGATATGTCAAGTGCAGTTAATTATATCTAACATATTTGTGTGTGTGTGTGTGTGTGTGTGACTTCGTTTACTTTTGAGAAATAAGAAAACAGCATGAAGAGCAGTGGCTGGGGTTGAATAAGCTCAATGGTGGGCCTGTCCTGTGGAAGTCAAAATGCATTATCACAGAGCACATGGAGCCCAGATAAGGGTTGCTCTGTTGACCTCCAACCTTCTATCATCAAAAAGCTCAGCAGGAAGGGGGTGAGAGAGGGACTCTACCATATGGACTGAATATGGAACAGCCTTGGACAGGCTGCTACAAGTATTTTAATGCAATTTCATGCAGATTTCCCTTTTCAAACACAAATTAGGAATATTTACAAGCAAACAGGCTTTTCTTAGGACTGATGTACTTTTTGCACTTAGAAGAAAAAAATGCAGTTTTCTCTGTTAAGGAATGCAGATTTGAAGGATATAAAGAGTGTGTGCACATAATGACAATGATGGGGAATCCAGATATCCCCAGTATAGGATGTGAGAGGACGAGACTGTCATTCAAACATGGCAAAGGGACAACAGGGAGAATGGATATAAGACATGGCCCTTCCATGACTACTGAGGACAGCTCTGGGAGTCTTTTCTAGCTCCTTGTAAGCGCCAGCAGACATTCAGCCAATGCACCTGGATGCTGTGTAAACACCCTTAGAAGGTCCCTCAGTGGGCTTCAGTGGTGAGAAAAATCACAAATTCCCTGATATTGTATACAGTTTTGGAGTGTATAAAAATGTGCCATCAGTCATCTGTCACTTTGTTGTACTGTGATGGTTTGCATGTTGCAGTGATGCTGGAGGCTATGCCACTAGTATTTCAAATACCATCAGGGTCACCCATGGTGGATAGGTTGCATCAGAGCTTTCAGACTAATATAGACTAGGAAGGTAGAGGTGGTAGTCTACTTCTGAAAAAGTGGCCAGTGGAAACCTTATGAACAACAGCAGAACATTGTTTAATGTAGTGTTGGAAGATGAGTCCCTCAGGTTGGAAGGCACTCAAAATATGACTAGGGAAGAGCTGCCTCCTCAAAGTAGAGTTGATATTAATGATGTGAATGTAGTAAGCTTTTGAGACCTTCATTTGCTGGTGTGGCATGACTCAGAATGAGAAGAAACATCTGTAAATATCCACTAATAATGAGAACATGGAATGTGTGAAGTATGAATCATGGAAAATTAGAAGTTGTCAAAAATGAAATGGAACATTTGAAGATGGATATCCTATGCATTAGTGAGCTGAAATGGACTGGTATTGGCCATTTTGAATTGGAAATCATATGATCTACTATACAACACTGTCAGTGATAAGATATTATCCTTGTGCCTATTGGGAGCTCCAGTAGCATAGTGCCTAAGGCACTTGACTGCTCACCAGAAGGCTGGCGGTTCAAACCCACCAGCCACTCCTTGGAAGGAAGGTTGGGCAATCCTACTTCCGTAGTGATACTGCCTCGGAAACCCAAGGAGGGGTCGCTATGAGTCGGGGCCGACTCGACGGCAAACAACAACAACAACAACAACAATAAGGAAGACCAGTTAATAGTACTATTATTCAAATTCATGTACAACAACTAATGCCAGAGATGAAGCAATTGAAGATTTTTACCATCTTCTACAGTCTGAAATTGATCAAACATGTAATCAAGATGCATTGATAATTACTAGCGATTGAAATGTGAGACTTAGAAACAAAGTAGCATCAGTATCGGAAAATAAGGCTTTAGTGATAGAAATGATGTGGGAGATCGCAAGATAGAATTTTGCAAGACCAATGACTTATTCGTTGCAAATACATTTCTTCAACAACATAAATGGTGTCTATACATGTGGACCTCACCAGTTGGAATAAACAGGAATCAAATCGACTACATCTGTGGAAGGAAGTGATGGAGAAGTTCAATATCATCAGTCAGATCAAGACCACGGGCTGACTGCAAAACAGACCATGTGCAAGTTCAAGTCGATAGAGTACTTAAGTGAAATGAAGAAATAAAAGCAAAGCAGCTGAACAAAAGATTTCAAAGGGTGACTGGAGAAGACAAAGTAAAGTATCATAATGAAATGTAAAAAACCTGGAGTTAGATGACCAAAAGGGAAGAACATGCTCAATATTTCTCAAGCTGAAAGAAGTGAAGAAAAAATTCAAGCCTTGAGTTGCAAAATTCAATGATTCTGTGGGGGAAAATATGGAACAACACAGTCAGTATCAAAGGAAGATGGAAGGAATACAGAGTTGCTGTATTAAAAAGAACAGGTATATGTTCAACCATTTCAAGAGGTAGCATATGATCAAGAACCAATGGTAATGAAAGAAGAAGCCAGTCTGAACAGAAGGTATTAGCAAAAAACAAGGCTCCACATTTTTCTCCCACTTTATCCAGGATCTCCTACACTAATCCCTTTCTAAGTGGTTGACAATGGTAGGCAGGCACCATTTAGTTCTTCCGGTCTCATGGTCATGTAGGCTGAGGAACAAATGTGGAACAACACTCAAAATCATAAAAAAAAGACCAGGCTTACTGGTCTGATAAAGACTGGTTAAACCCCTGAGACTAAAGCCCCTAGTCACCTTTCGGGAATTGAACTCACTCCCATGGCTTCCAGACAAACAATAGACAAGTGTATAAGGTGAACATTTATACCACATAGGCATACTCCTTAGAATAATCAACCATGGGAGATCAGAGGGCAATATTTGCACAGAAAGATAGCTCAGAGGGCAGGAATGCACAGGAAAGAAGGACACAGGGAAAAGGTAACTACAGTGAAGAAGTGGGAATTTGCTCTATAAACTTTCACCCAAATCACAATTAAAAAATAAATAAAACAAGCCTCCAGGAATTGACAGAATACCAATTCAAATGTTTCAACATTCAACAAATGGATGCAGCACTGGAGATGTTTACTCATCTATGCCAAGAAATTTGCAAGAAAGCTATCTGGCCAACCAAGTGGAAGAGAATTATATTTGTGTCCATTCCAAAAAAAAAAGGTGATTCAAAAAATGTGGAAATTATTGAACAATGTTGTTAATATCACAAGCAAGGAAAATTTTGTGAAGATAATTAAAAAATGGTTGCAGCAGTACATGACAGAGAACTGCCAGAAATTCAAGCCAGATTCAAGAAGAGGATGTGTAATAAGGAATGTCATTGCTGATGTTAGATGGATCTTGGTTGAAAGCAAAGAATATCAGGAAGATTTCCACCTGTGTTTTACTCACGATGCAGAGGCATTAATTGTGCGGGTCATAACACATTATGGATAACAATGGGGATGAATGGGAATTCCAGAACCCTCAATTGTGCTCATGAGGAACCTGTAAACAGAACAAGAGGCAGTCTTTTGAACAGAACAAAGGGATGCCACACAATTTAAAATCAGGAAAGGTGTATGTCTGGGTTGTATCTTTCCACATCACTTACTCAATCTGTATGATGAGCCAGTAATCTGAAAAGCTGGCCTATATGAAGAAGAGTGGCATGTTACTATTTGTGGCATCAGGATTGGAGGAAGACTCCAACTGACTGGAAGAGATCCATATTTGTGCCCATTCCAAAGAAAGGTGATCCCACAGAATGTAGAAATTATAGAACAATATCACTAA
>NW_006921934.1:1798174-1818177 GCF_000298275.1 Orycteropus afer afer
CACAACTGGACCAATAAGCCACATTATGGTAAATGGTAAAAATATCGAAGTTGTCAAGGATTTGATTTTACTGGGATCCACAAACAACTTCCATGGACACACAGTCAAGAAATTGAATGGCATATTACATTGGATAATTTCTTATTGCAAAAGATCTCTTTAAACTTTTAGAAAGCAAAAATCTTACTTGAGGACTAAGGTGCTCCTGACTCAAGCCATGCTATTTTGAATCACCTCACACACATGTAAAAGCTGGACAATGAATAAGGAAGACCAAAGAATTGATGCTTTTGAATTTTTGTCTTGGTGAAGAATATTTAATATATCATGGACTGCCATAAGAATGAACAAATTTGTCTTTGAAGTAGTGTGGTCAGAATGCTTCTTAGACCTGAGGATCATGAGACTTTGTCTCATGTACTTTGGACATGTTATCAAGAAGTACTAGTCCTGGAGAAGGACATCATGCTTGGAAAGGTAGAGAGCTAGACAATGAGGGAGACCCTCAGCAAGATGGATTGACATAATAGGCTTGAACATAGCAATGATTGTGAAGATGGCACAGTACCTGGTATCATTTTGTTCTGTTGTGCATAGGGTCACAATGAGTCAGAACCTACTCAATGGCACCTAACAACGACAACATAGAAATGTGTGTGTGTGTGTGTGTGTAATTCACATGTGTGTGTTTCTAGAGAGGGTCCCATAGCTTTTACTGGGCTCTCAAAGTGGTCCCTGACTTTCTGGCACTCAGGCTTCCATCCTCTGGTGGCGGTAAGTTACTTCTTTATAGACTAAGCCTGGGCAAGAAATAAGCCATGGAGGTGAGATGTAGGAGTCTAATTATATGTCTGTCTAAAGACTCCAAAAATTCCCCTACAGTATCACCAGACACTTGCAATCAAACAAATTACCATCATCTCAAACTCAGTGGCTCCCACACTCAACTTAATGCCTCATGACCCAAGATACCTGGTTAAGTCTGAAATTTCCATGTTTTTTTTTTTTAAAGTTCATTATATTTATCAAATGTTAAAATCTTTTCCTTCAACTATTCTTGAATCCATTGCCTTCTCTGTGTTCTGACAATACCCAATACAGATGAGGCCAGAGTGTTTCCTTCTTGGATCAGCTTCTCTAAGCATCATCTCCATGTGTGACAACTCATACCTGAAACATTGAATAACTTACTACATCCCCATGACCTCATGTCAGAACTCTTGTGCTTTTCCTGTCCTTCATCCTCCATGCACAGCCATTGCTCTTTCTCTTGAATTTTAAGTATGTGCCTGGTCTAAAAGCCAGGGATAGGTGATTTTTATTTTTAAATTACTTATTGTGTCCTGTTTCTGCTCATCTGCTCAACATGTATGCCAGGTATAGAATCTTATTTATAAATATTTGATAAGTTAAATTATTCACATGTTTTCTAAGGCTCCTTGTAGTTACATATTTTGTCAAAAGGTGATGGTATGGTGGTTTAGCTCAGTCACACTGAACTACAGGGACTTATGCATTCACATACAGTGGTGTTTTCTCTTAAGTCTTCACGTATCTGTAAATGTGCATATGAACTCCTTGATTTTGGTAACATGTTTTATTTTTTATTTAAATTGTAAAAGGTAGAAATAAAAATAAATAACATAGTACTATATATGGGAGCTCTGGTGGCATAGTGACAAAAGCATTTGACTGTTAACCAGAAGTCTAGTGGTTCAAACTCACCAGCCACTCCTTGGAAGGAAGACTGGGCAATCTACTTCCATAGAGCTACCACCTTGGAAACCCAAGGAGATGTTGTTATGAGTTGGAATCGACTTGACAGCAGTGAGTTTGTTTTTTTGGTATATTGTTGTTGTTATGTGCCATCAAGTCGGACCCAACTCATAGCGACCCCTCCTTGGGTTTCCGAGGCAGTATCACTACGGAAGTAAGATTGCCCCATCTTCCTTCTGAGGAGTGGCTGGTGGGTTTGAACTGCCAGCCTTCTGGTTAGCAGTCAACTGCCTTAGGCACTATGCTACCAGAGCTCCTTTTTGGGGTATATATATATATATATATAGAGAGAGAGAGAGAGAGAGAGAGCTGGCGCGGGATCGGGCAGTGTTTCATTCTGCTGTGCATGGGGTTGCTATGAGTCGGAAACAACTCAATGGCACCTAACAACAACAACGACAACAACAATAAATATATATAGCACTAATGTTGATCTCTTGGTTTTAATAATTACATAAGATGTAACCAAAGGGGGAAGCTGAGTGAAAGGTAGATGGAACAGCTTTGTATTATTTTGTCAACTTCCTTTGATTTCTATAATTACTTCCAAATAAAAAGTTAAAAAAATAATTTTAAGGAAAAATTTGGAAAAGGAGAAAACTCACTTATGTTCTCATATTTACATACTGTCTTCTAACCCAAGCTTTTATGCACACATATTTTATGTAGCTGCCTTCAAGTTTAGAGACCTCATAATAATTTTTAATAAAATCATAGAATTTCATTTATTTGTACTGTTACAGTATAGTTATCTTCCTATGCTTTTATATTTAGGATTATTTCAATTTTTTGCAAAAATCCATTTTTCTTTATATGGTGAAAATGGTCTTCTCAAGAAAAATTTATAGGAGTAGGATTATTAAGTCAAAGGATAAGATTAGAAAAAAATAATTAGCCATGGATATCTACTCCCATATTGCTTTCTAAAAGAGTTAAACCTATTTACACAGCCTCTAGTGGAGTAAAAAAAAAATTAACCCATTTGGTTTTTATTTAACAGATCAGATTGTCCACAAGGTACTTCAAATACTACTCTTAAAGATGAGACTTTAGATTAGACTCTATGATGTTAATAGAACTTCTACTAATTTCTTCGTACTGCTTCACTCTGAAATTTTATTCTATGCTTGAGTATAATGGGGCTTTACTTCACCTTACATCTTATTTTGTCAGAGAATCCTCTGCTGGTCATGTCTGGTTTACCAGGTGTTGTGGACTGAAATGTGTCCCCCCAAAAACATATGCTGAAATTCTACCTCCTGTACCTATGAATATGACTTTGTAGGTTCCATAAAGATGTTACCAGTTAACATGAGGTTATACCACTGAGTCTTAATCCCTTTTGAAACACAGAGTATTGAGTCACACAAGGGGAAGATGGACATATGAAAAGCCAAGTAATGCCAAGAAATGCCCAGGGTTGCCAGAAGTTGGAGGAGATAGGGAAGAATCTTCCTTTAGAGTGGACAGAGAGAATATGGTCTTGCTGATGCTCTGAATTCAAACTTCTAACCTCCAGAACTGAGATGATAAATTTCTGTTCTTTAAAGCCATCCATTTTGTGGTATTTTATAATGGCAACACTAGAAAACTAAAACATCAGACTTCCCAGTCTTTTGCTGGCATATCATGTCAACATTTTCTTTTCCTAGTCAAAACCCTCATTAATCAACCTAAAAGTATTTAATAATTATGAAGAAGGCTGGTCCCTGTTCCATTTCTGATACATACAAAACAACACCTTGGCAAGTATGAAAACTTCCTATTAATCTGACAATCATAGGTAATTCATTCCCCTACTCTTTTTATTTTTTGGAAAATTTATTCTAATGACTTTATCAAAGTGTGAGCAAAAGTCTTCCTACATAAAATCATCTGTAGACTCCTAGGTCAAACCCTGACTTTCTTAAATTGAATCTTTAGGAGTAGGTCTTAGAAATGTGCATCTTCACAAGCTGATTTAGTTGCAAGGCCATATTTGGCAATCACTGTCTACAATTTCATGCCCATATATTTGACCTAAGACCACATTTATAACCAATGTCCTTTTTTGTTGTTGTTAGGTGCTAACAAATACGCTCTGAATTATAGCAACTCTACGTACAACAAAATGAAATCACTGCCCAGGCATGCACCATTCTCACATTTGTTGCTCTGCTTGAGTCCATCACTGCAGCCACTATGTCAGTCACTGCATCTCATTGAGGATCTTCCCCTTTCTCACTGGCCCTTCCAGTTGTGTTTTCAGTGCCTTCCAACTTGAGGGCTCATCTTCTGGTTCTGTATTGACAGTTTCTCTACTATTTATAAAGTTCTCAGTGGCTAATTTTTTTTTTTTCTCCTGAAGTAGATCCAGCCATGTCCTTCTACCTAGTCTGTCTTAGTCTGGAAGCTCTGCTAAAACCTATTCCCAGTGGATGACCCTGCTGGCATATGAAATACTGGTGGCATAGCTTCCAGCATCTCAACAATATACAAGCCACCAAAATATGACAAATTGACAGGCAAGTGGTGGAATGTCTTTGTAGCAATCCCTTCACCAACAGGATTGGAAGATTTATAACCACTATTTCAAGTAGCCGTATCCCTTTCAACAGATAGCAAAGAACTGGGTGGGATTTTTTGAAAGAACATGGAGCTGTTTTCTCACATATCTATTTTGCATCTCTTTTTTGCTCCTTTTTTTCCACTGAACTACTGTTAGCTACCCCAACACCCCTGTCCCAGGCAACACACACATCATGCAAGTAAATTCACATTAATTTGTGGGACTAGAATCATAATCATCGATTTATAGACTTTTAAAGGACTTTTGGGATCAATATATTCTTAAACACAGAATCCTTTTCTTCAAACAATATCTTTCCCAAAAGTCTAACAAGTAACAAAGGTGAAAATAGCATGGATCTAGTTAAACGAGCATGTGTGATGGGATATGGTACTAGGGTTCACACCTTATCCTCACTCTAGCAACACTTTCTCAAAATTCCTAGAGGTCTTTGGAGAAGTCTTTGAAAACCACATCTGACAACCCCCCACTAGATAGGCAGAAAGATTCCCTTTTCAGAAAATGAACAGATAGTCTTTTGCTTGAATCTCCCCAGTGACAGGGAGCTCATTACTATCCAAGGTAGCATATTCTGTTGTTGAACAATGGCTCTCAGTTTGATTCTATTTAGTTGAAGTATGTTACTTGCTAATGATTCCTCATTGAAATTTTGGAACCCACTAGAGCTATTCTGCAACTCAAAGCACTGCCACTCTCTTCTACTAAAATGGTGGTCAGGTTAATCTTACAGGTCTGTGTTTAAATCACTACTATTAAGAAATTAGAAAGCCATTCCTTATATCAGATATGCTTATGGAAGCCATTTTCATGAATCTGTTCTCCTGGTGACAAGCATCTAAATTATTTTTCTTCCAAAATTTTGAGCTTTTTTGTGGTGGTGATTTTAATTTTCCTTTGTAGAAAACCTGGCTTTATTAATTTGAATAAAATGCAAAAACTTTTCAAAATATCAGATATTAGAAAGATGTCAAAACACCACTAGTCTATTAGGAATGTGTGCATGTACTGTAATCTGTTCATTTCCTTTAAATTTTGTTTTGAGGTATTTCCATTTGGCGTAAAAGGTTTTAATTCTGCTACCTGTCATCACATGTGTGAATCACAGCACCAGAGTGAGATTCTGTAAATGCTGTTAGAGTTCTAGTAATCAAACTCTGCTTAGTATTCCACAATCAGGAATTAGCAGAGTTATTCATATCGAATACATTTTAAAGAAATCAGAATTCTCAAAATCAGGCTAGATACTGAATAAGGTAATTAAATTTTGAAAAGAAAAAAAAAAGATATCATTAGCTTTTATAAAATTTTCCACCTTGGCTCCTTTTCTCCTAATTTCTCTACCCCAAATATGCTCTAAATATATAAACTTTCCACCCCTGGTCAAGAATAACTGTCAGATTGGAGCATGTTAAGGCAAAAATTAAATGGAATGCACAAACATCTTGAGTTTGAGAGCCATGTGAGAATGCCATAAGTCAACTTCAGAGTTGTGAGAAATGCTGACTTTTGAAACAGAAAATTGCCATGTAGAAAAGGACAGGAGATCAGGGAGCTGGTCTCCAATACTCGGTGGACTAAGGAAACATCTGCAGGCTGTTCAGGATGTGGGAGAAAGACAGAAGAAGGCTCAGGGTGGGTAAGTTCTTTTTTGTGGCAAGATTTTAATCAGTGGATGAAATAAATGGTTTAGGGTTTGATCATTTTCTGCCTCCAGGAATAGTTGAGCCTCTGCAGTGAAGTCAGGCTTCTGCTTGCTTAGGGACTAGAGAGGAAATACATCCAACATGTGAGGAAAATTGAGAAGCTGGTGCAATGGTGGTGGTTTTGCTTTACTCCTGCCTTCTGCCTTTTGCTGTAGCCACTGTCCCCCATAGATACCCCCAGTAAGGCACCCAACCACAGGTCTAGGTAGAGACTCTTTGCCCATGTGCCAGACTATGGGCATCCTGAGTGGGTACAGGGGCAAATCCTGAAGATTTAAATAGTGGAATTCATAAATAATATTAGCAGCAATTCAACTTTTATGAATTGTGTAATTCCAGTTACTAAACAGAGCATATTTATCAAAATTTTTAAATTTTCTCTTAAAAAGATATTAATAATGATAATAATGATAAAATTAATAATAATAGTGCTTGTTAGGAACCAGGCTCTAAGTATTACTTATTAAATGAGGTAGAACCTGTCATTGTCACATAATTCATATATATATATATTTTTATATTCATATATATCACATATTCATATATATATATATATATATATACATACACAAACACACACACATACATATATGATGGCAATGCTAAACAAGAAGTCCAAATATGTCCTCAGAAAAAGAAGGTCCTTATCTTCAAGGAATCAGAATAGGGCATGAGCTCTCATACAAGGATGCATGCTAAGGGTCAAGAGGCATTTTCGCAGGTTAGCTTTGCTTTCTCATGTAGTTGAGTAGATAATAAGATTACCATTTATTGAGTATCTACTATATGCAAGGCACTGTTTTACAAACACTATCTGCACTCCTAAGAACATGTTTGCCAGCTGTACTACAGTCCCAGTGCTAACATTTTTTCCTAGAGAGTTCAGAAAGTTGGCCCAAGTTTACAGAGCTGTTAAAACCCAAATCTCTCTAACTTCAGAGAATATGTAGGTGCCTCTATATCAAAGATGAAATGCCACATGGAATTTTGAGGATACAATGTTGTGCTGGGCAGAATACACTGCATCAATAAGGAAAGGGGCTTGTGCTGAGTATGACTATATGAAGGCACTGTACCAGGAATCATAAATATTATTTCTAGTGCATCATTTTATGAATGGGTAAAAACAAAAAAAGACACTGGGACTTAAGCCAAGAAATGTAATTCTTCAGAAACTCACCTTCAGCCATGTGAATTTCATTGATCTTTGTGATCATAGCATGTAAAAATAGATGCAAAAGGGCTTTGAAAAGAAAACATGCCATCTATAAAAGTGACATTCATTCATTCCTTCAACAACTACTTAAGGAGTACTGATCATGTGCCAGGCATTATTGAAAAGTTCCTGCCTTCAAGTAGCTTACATCTATGAGCCAAACCCACTGCTGTTGAGTCGATTTTGATTCATAGTCACCCTACAGGACAGAGTAGAACTGCCTCATAGGGTATCCAAGGTAATAAATCTTTATGGAAGCAGGCTGTTACATCTTTCTCTTATAGAGTGGCTAGTGGGTCCAAACAAGCGACCTTCTTGTTAGCAGAACAGCACTTAACCACTGTGCTACCAGAGCTCCTTACATTTGTGGGCAGGGTACCGATAATAAGGAGGTAAAGAACTAGATGAACAGGATACAAGTAATGATAAGTACTATGAAGGAAATCAAACCAGGTGATAGGATAGAAAAGGACTAAAGGAGAGCAGGAGAAAATTAGGCCAGATAATAACTGTGGATGGTCTCTCTGAGGAGATTGTATTTGAGCAGAGATATGAATGACAAGATGGAGCCAGCCATAGAGCATGCTAAGCAGAGGTAAAAGAATAGGCTAAGACTACAATGTTGAAAGTGTTCAAGGAATGTTGAGATAGCCTGTGTGGCTGGAAGGCAGTGAATTAGGTTGAAAGTGGTTGAAGGTAAATAAGAGAAGTGGCGTGGCATAGGTGGGATTTATAGGCCTTGTAGAACATGATGTCAATTTTGGATATTCTGCTAAGGGCAAGGCAAAGATTTTGGAGATTATTTCAGTAGGACAATGATATTTTCTTGTCTACATTTTAAAACTATTAATATGGCCTTCATTGAGGAGAGGTTGTTGGGGAATAAAAGTGGATAGAGAAGGCCAGTTAGGAGGCTATTGTAGAAGTCTAAGTTATAGTGATGAAAATGAAAAGAAGCAAATAAGCCCAACAGTCATTTTGAAGGGTGAGAAAACAGATCTTGGATGTGGAGGATAAGGGCAAAGTGCTTAAACGTTTTGCTTGTTTGTGTTTTGCTTCATCAACTAATGATATAATTTCAATTTATGAGATGACAAAAACTTGGGGATGCAGAAACAGGCTCTTGTAGAGAAATCAAGAATCTTGCTTGGCCTAAGTTAAGTTTGAGATACTTCTATTGACTTCCAAGTATAAAAATCTAGGAGTAGGAGGAGTTTGTAGAAAAGAGCCTAAAGAGGAGCCCTTAGCACAGGTAGTGTTAAAGCAGGAAGGAGCGGTCAGCTGTGCCAAATGCTGCAGTGAAGACAAGTAATACAAATTTACAATGACCATTGCTTTTGGCAATAAAGAGATCACCAATGACTCTGAAAACAGATATTTCAGTTGAATAGTGAAGACAAAAGCCTGATTGGAAGGTATAAGGAGAGAACAGGTGGTAAGAAACTGGATCCAGAGAACACAAATTCTTTGATAAGATTTGCTATGACAAGGAATAGAGAAATGGTGGAAGGGGTGAGGAGGAATATCTGGTGGCATATTGGTGTCAAGGGAGATTTAAAATTTTTATTTTAATAAGATGGGAAATGCTAAGAGTATATATTTATGCTGACAGTAATAAACTAGAAAAGAGAACTGATGGTACAAGAGAGAGAAATAATAGCAAAGAGGAGCCAATTAGGAGTGAGATCCAAACATGGTAAGACGTGACTATATCCACTGTAAGAGAAGAGAAGGCAAAAATGTGCATACATACGCAATTCAGTTAGTAGACTGAATGGAGGGAAGATGTAGGAATCTCCTGCTCAATGAAATAGGAGTCAAGATCATGAGCTGAGACCACAGGAGTGGCTGCCTAGGTATGTGTAAATAAGGGTGGTTTCCTGAATGAGGAAAGAGGAGAACTATAAAATGTTTTAGAGTGTGGGAGAGTGAACATCATTGGGAAAATTTCTCTGGCAGTGTTGAGTATTCCTTTGAGATTTGTGATAATGAACTTCAAGTGAGATCAATCAGCATAGCAAGGAGGTGAAACAAAAGTCAATAAGACATAATTCCTGCTCTTAAAAACTCAGTCTGTTAGGGAAGGTAGATAAAAAAAAATACTTGCAATAAAGCATGATAGTTCCTAATACATATTTGGTGCTCAGTATTTGTTGAATGAGTGAAAAGAGGTAGTGATTTGGGAGTAGATCTGAGAGAAAGAGGGTGAGAGTACTGATAGATGGTTTAGTTTTAAACAGGAGGATGGTGCAGACTGATTAGATAAGGGAGTGTAATCAAGGGAAGAAAACAGAAAAGAAGACTCCAAGAGACAAGGGTCTCAGAAAATCAAAGAAAAGGTCTAGTGAGAACAAGGGAATTAGGAGGTTGTAGGTATAACATCTTTTTTTGTTTGTTTGTTTGGTTTAGGTATAGCATAAATTTAGAGGAACAAAAGTTTTCTGTGATGGTAAGTTCTAAAATGTATCCAAAAGTAGTTTTGATGTTAAGGGTATTGGAATTGAGGAGATCAAAGATGGTTTGTCCACATAAATACAGAATTTAAATTGATAGCACAGTTTTCCCTGGAGAGGGAACATCGAACCATATTTCTCAATGGACCTCTAGCTTTCAGTGGAATGTAAGCTCTAGGATAGCAGGGACTTTCTGTCTATTTTGTTCACGGCTCTGGTTCAAGTTCTTAAACCAGTGTCTGGTTCATAGTATGCACTCAGTAAATATTTTTTGAATGAATGAATGTAGAAGGAGGGGGATCCTCTTAATAAACACACATAGAAATACTTTATAACATAGAACAACTTAAAATAACACAAAGCCAAGAACAAATTAAAAAAAAAAAAAAAAAAGAAGGGGAATTTCCAGATAATGAAAATGAAATGAAATATCAAAACCAGGTAGTATTTGAGAGTTGATGCTGAAGCTGCTCTTTGAAATTTTGTACGTTTACATAAGTTCAAAAGCATGGGACCTGGAGGCTGGGGCTTTCTGTTCTATCTACACGACAACAGCATATATGGAGCAAAAGTTGAAGAAAGTGGGAAAACAGGAAACAAGACTCCAAATAAAACCTAGAACCTAGAAGAGCTGCCCATCTGAGAATGGAAACCAGGCAATAAACCATCAGGGAAACAGAGAGAAGGCTTGCTGTTTTCTCTATGACTTTCGGTGAAAACGAAAACAAAAAATCACCAGAGAAAGACTGACACTCAGATCTGTGCCACAAGGCAGATTTGGGTCTGAATATTTACTCTCTGGATGAGGCAGAAACTTCAAGGTGAGTAATTAACATAAAAATGGATCCAGGACCCCTGACTCTCTAGGGCCTAGAAGGAGTAAATGTAAAACTTCTTATACAGAAATTCTCCCAATGCTAGACACAAGGCATAGAAATTCATGTCTGTAGTGTAATCAATCCTGCTGAAGAGAAGTTCACAATACACAAATCATTAACCACACAAGAAAATAAGCACTATGAGCAAGAGTCCGCACATGTAACAAATAGGAGTTTTAAAAACCCAAGAGTAGGAAATAGTAAAATAATCTGAATGAAACAGCAGAGTTTATTGTTGTTGTTAAGTGCCATTGAGTCGTTTCCGAATCATAGCCACCCCATGCACAGCAGAACAAAACACTGCCCGATCCCGCGCCAGCCCCACAATCCCTGCTATACTTGAGTCCATCATCACAGCCACCGTGTCAATCCATCTCATTGAAGGCCTCCCCCTCTTTTGTCGACCCTCCACCCTACCAAGCAGAGTTTAAAAATGGTTAAAACAATAAACAAAGGTATATAAACCATAATAAAAGTATAAGACAGGACATACAAAAGGTAGATGTGAGATAGGTGGATTTGAGAGAGCACTAAACAACTTTTTTCTATAAGTGGAAAATATACTAATTCAGATAAAAGTATACAACATTTGTATTTTATAGCCGATTAGACACAGATTATATAATTTAGAAGATAATTTGAGGAATTAGGATATGAGCCTTGAGAGATACTTAGGTAAAATTCGAAAGAATATTTTTATGACACAGAAGGTGGAATAAGAAGGTCCAACATCTGTGTAATAAGGATACCATAGAAGAATAGCAACAATAGTAATACAAGTTATATTTATTGAGTGCTTACTATGCCCAGGCATTTTGTGTCCATTATCTCATTAAATCATCACAATAACTCAATGAGATGGGTACCTTATTTTATAATAGAAGGAACTGAGCCTGATGCCAAGAATCAGGAATTGGGGCAGAGATAATATCCAAAGAGATAACGGATGATACCTTTGTAGAATTGAAGAAAAGAATTTAGATGGAAGGAACATACCAAGTACTGAGTAGGATTAGATAAAAACAAAGTCTTTGATGAATGGGGAAAGTGCCTTTGAGATTAGAGGTTGCCAGTGATGAGAGCAGGGAAAAGGGTCGCAGGGTCTGAGTCATGAGCTGTTAACTGAGAGCACAGTTTGGCCACAACAGCTCAGAGAAGCTAGAAGAATAAAGTCACAATTTCCCAAACCTCACAGTTCTTCCAATGTGGGAAAAATGAACAGTTTTTCCCAAACAGGCCACCCTGGAGGCATTGTCCTTCAGGCTCTCATTTTCTTTTTTTTTTTTTTTAATTTTTATTGTGATTTGGGTGAAAGTCTACAGAGCAAATTCACTTTCCATATAGCAGCTCACATACAATGTCTCATGACATTGACTGCAGTTTCCCACAATGCAACAGCTCCCCTCCCACTTCCTCCTGATAGTTACCTGTTCCCTGTGTCCTTCCCTCCTATGCACTCCTGCCCCCCAAGCTGTCTCCTTGTGCATACACAACCTTTCTATTCTCCCGTGATTGGTTTCTCCAAGCACTGTATCTACCTAATGGAAATGTTCAGCTCATATGCCTGTCTTTTGTTTGTCTGGAAGCCACAGGAGTGGGTTCAATGCTAGACCTGAAGGGTAGCTAGGGGCCACAGTCTCAGGGGTTCCACCACAGGCTCTCATTTTCTTGATAATTGTATTTGATTGTCTTAACAAACAAAGTTCAGTGAGGTACATGTGAAAACCATCCTTGACTAGAACTTGCCAGTCAGCTGGATTGATCCCATCACCATCTGGTCTCTCTCTTTTCTGAAATAGTGCTTCGAAATGGGAGGAGTTATGTTTCAATTTATAGTCCCTGGGTGGCACAAATGGTTTGCACTTGACACTAACATAAAGGTTGGCAGTTCAAACCCACCCAGTGGTGTTGTAGAAGAAGGCCTGATAATTTGCTTCCACAAAGATTACAGCCAAGAAAGCCCTATGGAGCAGTTCTACTCTATAATGCATGCTGCTGTCATGAGTTAGAATCAATTTGACAGCAGTGAGTTTGTTTTTTTGGTATTCTTCAATTACAAACAAGGAGGTCTGGTGGCATAGTGGATAAGGCATTTGGCTGCCAACCAGAATGGCTGCCAACCAGAATGTCAGGTTCAAACCCACCAGCTACTCCATGGAAGGAAGATGGGGTGATCTACTTCTGTAAAGATTTACAGCCTCTGAAACCCAGTGGGGGTCGCTATGAGTCAGACTGAATGCCAGTGAGTTTGTGTTTTTCTGGTCAATTACAAACAGAGCATTTGAATGCTAGGTGCCATACTAGGCATATCTCAAAATAACCCAAGCCAATCTGGGATCCCACACATTCAGCCACCACCTGTCCTTCCTCCCCTTCCCTTATGTAAAGCAGAACATACTTCATTTTCACTGGAGACACTTCTCATTTCACCACATCCAACTTCTGATGTGGCCTAAACATTGTATAGTTAGGGACAGAATTCACAGAGACAGAACTATGAAAGGGATATATGAATGGCCCTAACCTGAATCAATCTGGATTTGTTCCCCTATCACTGGTTTACACAGTAGTACACCATTATTCTTGTAGGGATGATTCTGTACTAAAACATTGATGAGGCTAAGAAGGAAGAGGAAGGGCAAGAGGGATTTCACAACTTCTGCTACACCCAAGAACAAGGCAGTGGAATCAATCTTCATTGTTCACTTGAATCCTCTGAGCCATTCTGGCCCCTTCTATCATTGGTCAGTTTCTTCTATGGGATATAGACAGTTCTTTGGAGCCCCACGGACTCCTGGCTTCTTCCTCACCCTTCATTGACTGCTAAAGATACCACATGATACAGGGGGAAAAGACCAGGATGCTGTCACCTGTCAAATGCTTCATTCATCTAGCCTGAGCTGGAAAGGCATTGAGAAAACACCAGGAACAATAATCTCTGTCAGGGTCCTTCAAGCATTTTTTGAAAAGTTTCTATCAGTCATTTGTTTTATTCCTCTCCCACACTATGCCCATCATTTAACTGAAAAATGCATATTTTCAAGGTACAGTGCACTTTCTCTATACAGCTGTTCTTAAGCGTGTACTACTTTGTAAGCACAAGAGCCTTTGTTTGGGAAGAGCAACCAATTAAACAAGTTCTTATTTCAAGAGCCCAAGATTCATGCCTGGTGAATAGGAGATTTCCCCAAAGAAAGCGGCCTAATCTTTAAGTGGCTCCACAAAGGACATCTCCACTGTGTAGCAGGGAACACTCATAAATAAGCTGCTCCTTAATAGTTAATTATCTTTAGCAGTGAGTGCTGTGAAATCTAAAATTTCAAATGCGATAGCACAGATTGGTTTCGGTCCACGCTGACTTACGAGTGGCAACATACCACTCATAAGAGGAATCACGTCTGTTGTTCTGTGTACAATTCATTAAATTATCACGAGATGGAAAAAGCAGTCATCAGTTAGCCAAGGTTCTGAGGAGAAGAGTATCATCAGCTTTAATTGCTAATGGAGTGTTTGGTCAAGTATCTCTTTTTCATACCAACATAACAATGTTTGGACATGACTAGTGTCTGATAGATTTTTATATTATATTATGGAGGCATTCATTCTTTTATATTGCCTTGGCTTGGTCATCCTTAGAAATTATGCAAAATCTCAAGAAAGCAGTATATTCTTCTGAAGCCTTTTCTGTTTTTATTGTCAATGACATCTTTTTTGGGGGGTAGACACCAAATTATGATTTCAAAGGTAATCTTAAACTATGTCAAATTAGCCAGGTGCAGTTGATCAGAACTTTTGACCAATGTGAGGACTGCTTTTCACCAATCAATTGATCTTCCCATATGTCAGTATAACATCAATTGAATTAACCTATATGTCTAGATTGTCCAGCTGGGCACTAGACTTGATCACTAGACTTTCACACAAACACAAGTCAAGTGCTGACGATCATATTTTAGATGACATAATCTCTTTGTATTACTTACTGCCCCAATTCCAGTTTGAAGAATTTTCAGTCCAGAGGTTTCTTCAAGTTTGTCTTTATTGTCAACTGTAAGGTAAAAATAAGTACAAGGGTCATCTTGGAAAGTATTTCTCAAGCACATGTAAGCATTTTCCTCTAATGAAAAATTCAATGAAATCACTGCTTATATTATCTAATTTAACAATAATGTTGTGGTGCAACAAGCATGGAGTTAGTCAGAAAAACTGAGTTTGAAGCCCAGATTTTCTGTGTTGGAGCTGACTGACTTTGGGTAAGTCACTATTGGGTTACCTTGAATTTCATCTAGGAAATAATGTAATAATAAGACATCACAGAATCATGAAGATTTGATGAGAAACTATATGTAGATATGCTTTGTAAACTATAAATTCTTATTTTAAGATGATATAATGATTATTAATTCTATAATTATTTGGTAATATATCTCATTAACCAGCATTACATGTTACTAAAAAGAGTTATTGGGAGGGAAAGCTGAACATATATATTCATTTCATTAATCTGTGAACTATTTTATTTCTTCTTATTCATGCCACTTCAAAAAACATTCTATAATAATTTAGCTTGAATAAAAGCCTCACCCTACTGTGCTCCTGACTTAGAATGAAGCATATTTAAGAAAATGAATTACACTCAATATCTTACCCAAAGAAATGAGCTTTGGAAACAATTAGCAGATGTAAATGAAAACTCAGTAATCCTAATGCTAACACTGAAAACCCACCTGCCCCCACTTTATCCAAAGGAAGTTGTGTCACAATGCAATTGACCTTGGCTTATGGTTCTTTAGAAATATTCTTTTGGATAAAGGCCCTGTCACTTTGGAAATGAAAACCAGAAAAAAAATAGGATTTTATTGCAAACCCTATGAATGAAAAGTGCATTGCAATTGTGATTAATGCAGAATGAGATAGCAAGAAAATAGCAATTACTTTCATCTCTTATTGTAATACACCTACGTTAATCTTGGATAATGAAATTATATCTTTTAGAGTGATACAAATGAGATCCTGTTATAGCCTGCCTTCTCCACCTTTAGGGCCTTTTCATTGTTTTATAGAAAGTTTTTCCTTTTGAACAAATGAACATTATTTTTTACTACAGGTAATTATCCACTGCACTGAAAGAATGAGGCAGACATAAAACTGGGTTAGAGCAAAAGTACTTTCAAATACTTTAAGGTGGGGAGGAAGGAGGAGTGATGGCACAAATATAAACCTTCAATAGCAAGAGAATTTTTTTCTTTTTTTTTTTTTTAAGATAGAGTATAAAGCAATCAATTTTAATGCTCTCCTACTAACAAAGGGAGAATTTTACTGAATGGCAAGGTACTTTTTTGGGATAATAGCTAGCGAACCCTTTTGAATTGGCTTAGGAACACAAAGCACATAAAAATGGATTTTTTTTTTTTTTAAATACTGCATTTATTGCTACAGAGACATAATATTTCAGGCTAGGAATGGGAAAATAAATAAATGAATAACCTGACCAATAATAATGCAAAATATTCTAATTCAGAGTTCAACAAACTTTTCCTACAAAGAGCTCAACAGTAAATATGTTAGCCTTTGCAGGCCAAATAGTCTCTATTGCAGCTACACCAGTCTGTTCTTGCAGTGCAAAACCAAAAAAAAAACCAAACCCACTGCCATTGAGTCGATTATAACTCATAGTGACTTCCAGGTTTCCAGGGTGGTAAATATTCACAGAAGTAGATTGCCTTCCTTCCTTCTGTGGAGTGGCTGGTGTGTTTGAAATGCCAATCTTCTGGTTAGCAGTCAAATGCCTTAGGCATTATATCACCAGAGCTCCTTAAAGCACTCATAAATAATACTTGTATGGTGATGGTTGTGTTCCAATAAAACTTAATTAACAAAAACAGATGGTGGACAAGATTTGTCCTGCAAGATGTGGTTTGCTGACCCCTTATCTAACCCATCCTTTTCATTGTGACCCAGGGAACTTATGAGGAGTCAGTCTAATTGTATGCTTTCTTTGCCCAATCATCTTCTATGACTCCACCTGATGGCAGGATGAAATCAGAGTCTTGAACAGAGCTTCAAAGCCCTCAACCTGTGACTTGCCAAGAAACTGCTGTTGAGTAGTTGATCATGACTCATGTATGTCAAAGTAGAACTGTGCTCCACAGGATTTTCTTTGGCTAAGTTTTTAGAAGTGGATCACCAGGCCTTTCTTCTGAGGCACCTCTGGGTGGATTTAAACAGTCAACACTTTGGTTAGTAGCTGAGTGCTTAAGTTTTGCCCACCCAAGGACTCCTTGCCCCTTGCCAAACCCCTGTAGCTGTTTTCTTTGCCTCAGACATGTGGCTTTTTAGTTTTAGGCATACTCTTTGCCCTGCCAGAAATGCACTCCCATCTTCTCTATTTGGTGAAAACTTTCTCATGTTTCCTGGCCAGTTCAAGTGCCACATCTGCTAAGAAGTCTTCCCAGCACCTCCTTCCCCCAAATATCCTCAGCAAAATTTGTTATATCCTATGTATCTTATAGTCAACAGGTAACAGGTATGGTGTGGGGGCTGGCCTCTCCCCACTCCCCAAAAATTCTGAATTATAGGTCATTGTCAACTTCTGCAGTGTTAAGCTGCTCAAGTGAAGTCACCAAGTGAGGTTGGAAGAGATGTGCAATGGGCCAAAACTATTACATGGTATTTCCCCCTTATAGATACAATAGATGTAGATAATGTCAAGAGCATAGATAATAGTAAAATGTAGTGAAATGATTAGGAAAATATGATTTTTTTTATCTTTGTTTTTGATATAATTTAACTGTGTTTATATAATTTAATTTTTAATAATAGCTATGTTTAAAAAGGAGCTCTGGTAGCATAGTGCCTAAGGCACTGCTAACCAGAAGGCTGGAGGTTCAAACCCACCAGCCACTCCTTGGAAGGAAGGTTGGGCATTCTACTTCTGTAGCGATACCACCTCGGAAACCCAAGGAGGGGTTGCTATGAGTCAGGTACGACTCGGTGGCACATAACAACAACAATAACATGTTTAATAACTGGCTCACAAAATTCCTGAAAAAGTAAACGTCAGCTCTAGCAAGCAGGTATAAACTGGCTCCAGCATACCCTTGAATAGTACTGTTTATTCCCAAAGCATAGACCTTAATATGCCATATTCCCTTGATTCTAAAATTCACATTTTTCCCACATTTTTATGTGAAAATTTGGTTGTTATTCCTACCAGCCTATCTAAACAACTACATACCTCAATGTTTTATGCAAGAGACCTGTTTTAGTTACCTAGTGCCTCTCTGACAGGAATATACCACAAATGGGATGGCTTGAACAAACAGGAATTTATTCTCTTACAATTTTGGAGGCTAGAAGTCTGAGTTCAAAATGCCAGGCTCTAGGGGCTGGGTGAAACCCCTCAACCTTGGGCTTCAGCTCTGCATCTTGCTCCCAGCCCACTGAAGCTAAAGGTTTTCTTCACTCAGGCAGCAGCTGGTTGCTGAGGCTGACAAATCCAAGGTTGACAAGTGCAAAGGCACAGTCCTGATGTCACCAAACAACATGGCAGGTCACTAATTCAAGTCCATTAAAAGTCCCAAGATCAGCAGGGCATGGCAAGGTGTTGAACAATGACTTAGCTACATGCAGGGTTCAAGCGTGCCAAAAAGCTGTGGACCATTCCCAAAGCTTCTCCTTATATTAAGGAAGCAGACCACATGCCTAAGGCAGCTACTCAGCTGCTCATAGTAGATTCCACCATGGAAATGATTACCAGTCTCATGGTGAGGAATAACTACATCCAGCTGCGCAGCCACTCAGCCAGACCCAATCACGTTGACAACAACCTTAACTACCACAAGACCTTTAAAGACCTTTAATGAAGGAATATAAGTCCTTGCTTCTACGTGAGTATTTTCCCTTGGCACTTTCAAGAAGATCAAGAAAGCACCAGCATCAACACTTCTAGGATGAGTGTCATGTGCTTGGATGACAGTTGCTTGGAAGATGATCCTGTAGTGTAGGCAATAGTGAAGCACTCTTTTAAGAAATGCTGCATAATCAACACTGTGGATGGCCTAGTGGATGTTATTGGATACACAAATGTCATACTGGAAAGTGATGCAGAAGAGTTAGATCTGAATGTGAAAGTGTTTTAAGAACTCTTCAACCTATTTATTGTATTAGAATTTTCCTTTTGATGTATGCACAAGCCTGATTTTTGATAAATGACCCTAAAAGAGTTTATTCAATAAATTGAAAATTCTGTGAGATTAGAAAGTAGTATATTACAATTTAGTTGACAGTGTTTTTACTTTTTTAGAGATATATAAAATAAAATAATGACCTCTAAGAATCAATGACATATAGGATTACATTGTAGTTAATTCTCAATATTTCTGACTGCCAAGCTGATCATGAGCTACCTGAGAGTAGAATAGGGATCCTATTTGTTCTTTTAGGATCTAGCACAATGTTTTGATGCTTAATAAATGGCAAGTTGGTCATTACAGAGTTAAGAAAGGAAGAGAAGACCAAAATGAATGTCAGGAGAAACTCTGAAACTTGCTCTTGAATGGAGAATTGTTGTTGTTGTTATGTGCCGTCAAGTCGGACCCGACTCATAGCGACCCCTCCTTGGGTTTCCAAGGCAGTATCACTACAGAAGTAGATTGCCCCATCTTACTTCTGAGGAGTGGTTGGTGGGTTTGAACCGCCAGCCATCTGGTTAGCAGTCAAATGTCTTAGCCACTATGCTACCAGAGCTCCTGCTGAATGGAGAATAGCTAAAGTGAATGGAAGAAATGATGAAGTAAAAGAGCTGAACAAAAGATTTCAAAGGGCAGCTGGAGAAGACAAAGCAAAGTATTATAATGAAATATGCAAAGACCTGGATTCAAAAAACCCAAAAAGGAAGAACACTCTTGGCATTTCTCAACCTGAAAAAACTGAAGAAAAAAATCAAGCCTCAAATTGTGATATTGAAAAATTCTATGGGCAGAATATTGAATAATACAGGAAGCATCAAAAGAAAGACGGAAGGAAGTAAAACCATCTCTATTTGCAGATGATATGATAATATACATAGACAACCCAAGAGACTCAGCAAGAAAACTACTGGAACTTATTGAAAGATTTAGCATAGTGGCAGGATACAAGATCAACATATAAAAATCAGCTGGACTCCTCCACACCAGTAAAGAGGTGTCTGAAAAGAAAATAAGGAAATCAATATCATTTACAATAGCTCCCCAAAAGGTAAGATACCAAAAGACTTCTCCAAAAGAGTAAGAAGAAAACCTACGGAATGGGAAAAAATATTCGGCAATGCCATATGTGATAGTTGAAGATGTGTCAACTTGGCTGGACTCCAGTTGTGAGTGGTGGTTCCCATGATGGATCACATGACTGAGTTCTGAGCGGCCG
>NW_006921934.1:1827483-1828458 GCF_000298275.1 Orycteropus afer afer
GGGCCCCATCCCCCTCCAGAGACGAACATTTCAACTTGAACTTGTCAGCTTCTACACGCTTGTGAGCCATTTACCTAAGATAAATCTCTCTCTCTCTCTCTTTCTCTCTCTATAAATATATATATATACACTTTGCTGGTTTTTGTGTTTCTCTAGAGAACCCAATCCAACACACCATATCTGACAAAGGACTTACCTCTAAAATTTATAAAAAACTCCAACACCTCAAAATCAAAAAGACAAATAATACAATTAAAAAATAAGCAGAAGACATGGACAGACACTTCACCAAAGAGGATATTCAGGCAGCCAACAAACACATAAATATATGTTCACGATCATTAACCATTAAAGAGATGCAAATCAAAACAACCATGAGATACCATCTCACCCCAGCATTAACAGCAAAATTCAACAAGATAGAAAATAACAAACACTGGAGAGGATGTGGAGAGACTGGGATTCTAACACACTGCTGGTGGGATTATAAAATGTTATAACCACTGTGGAAACTGGAATGGTGATTCCTTAAAAAATTGCAACAGAAATACCACTTTATCCAGCAATCCTGTTTCTAGGTAAGAAGTGAGAGGCAGGACATGGATAGATGGATATATGCACACCCATGTTCATTGCAGCACTATTCACAATAGCAAAGAGATGAAAACAACCTAAGTGTTCATCAGTGGAGGAATGGATTAACAAACTATGCTACAGACACACAATGGAGTACTATGCAACTCAAAAGAATAATGTAGAATCTGCAAAACACTGAATAACCTGGCTGAACTTGGAGGACATTATGCTGAGTGAAATTATGCTGAGTGAAATAAGCCAATCACAGAAGGACAAATATTGTATAGTCCTCTACAGTAAAAAGTCAAGGAAAGATTTATATATGGAAGGAAACTTTCTTTGTCAGTTACCAGGGATGGGAGGGGAGGGAAGGGAAAATTGCTAGATAGGTTGAAAAAA
>NW_006921934.1:1828558-1843215 GCF_000298275.1 Orycteropus afer afer
TTTGTAGGGCATTGAGTTTATGCTAATGGTGGTGGAATATTTTGGAAAAGGATAGCAACAATGGTGGCACAACATGAAAAATGTCATCAATGTCCCTGAGCTGTAAATGTGGAAGTTGTTATGTTGGCGAATGTGTTGTTGTATATGTTTTCACTACAATAAAACTAGAATTGGTTGATGTTCAACCATTTTAAGAGGTAACTTATGATCTAGAAATGATAGTATTGAAGAAAGAAGTCCAAGCTGCACTGAAGGAACTGGCAAAAAATAAGGCTCCAGGAATTGACCGTATACCAATTGAAATGTTTCAACTAATGGATTTAACTCTGAAGGCACCCAATTGTCTATGCCAAGAAATATGGAAGACAGTTACCTGATTAACCAACTGGAAGAGGTACATATTTTTACCCATTTCAAAGAAAGGTGGTCTCATAGACTGTGGAAATTATCGAACAATATAATTAATATCACATGCAAGTAAAATTTTGCTGAAGATAATTAAAAAATGGTTGAAGCAGGACACCAACAGGGAACTGCCAGAAATCAAGCCAGATTCAGAAGACAGTGTGGAATGAGGGATGTCATTGCCAATGTCAGAGGATCTTGGCTGAAAGCAAAGAATATCAGCAAGATGTTTACCTGTGTTTTATTCACTACACAAAGGCATTCAACTGTGTGGATCATAACAAATTATGGATAACACTATGAAGAATGGGAATTCCAGAAGACTTAACTGTGATTATGAGGAAAGTAACTGTACATAGACCAAAAGGCAGTTGTTTGAATAGAACAAGGGGTTGAAAATCAGGCAAGGTGTGTCTCAAGGTTGTATCCTTTCACCATACTTATTCATTCTGTATGCTGAGCGAATAAACAAGAAGCTGTACTACATGAAGCACCAAGATTGAAGGAAGACTCATTAACCACCTCCGATATGCAAATGACACAACCTTGCTTGCTGAAAGTGAAGAAGACCTGAAGCATTTACTAATGAAAATCAAAGACTAGTCTCCAGCATAGATTACACCTTAACATAAGGAAAACAAAAATCTTCACAACTAGGCCAATAGCAACATCATCATAAATGGATGAAAGTTTGAAGTTGTCAAGGGTATCATTTTACTTGCATCCACAATCAACACCCATGGAAGCAGCAGTCAAGAAATAAAACAATGTACTGAATTAGGCAAACCTGCTGCAAAATACTTCTTTACGGTGTTGAAGAGCAAAGATGTCAGTTTGAAGACTAAGGCGTGCCTCACTCAAGCCATGGAATTTTCAATAGTCTCATATGCATGTGAGACCTGGACAATGAATAAGGAAGACCACAGAAGAACTGATGCATTTTAATTATGATGTTGGTCAAGAATACAGACTGTACCATGGGGCTTCTGGAAGAACACACAAATCTGCCTTGTAGAAAGTACAGCCAGAACGCTCCTTAGAAGCAAGAATGGCCAGACTTTGTCTCTCATACTTTGGTCATGTTGTCAGAAGGGAACAGTCTCTGGACAAGGATATCATCCATGCTAAAGTAGAGGGTCAGTGAAAAAGGGGAAGATTCTTAACAAGATGATTGACACAGTGGTTGTGGTGATGGCCTCAAGCATGGCAAAGATTGTGAGGATGGTACAGGATTGGGCAATGTTTCGTTCTGTTGTGCAAAGGGTTGCTATGAGTCAAAACTGACTCAATGGCACCTAAGAACAAGTGGCTGCATTCTTTTTCAAAAAAACTAATGCAGACTCCACTGGCCCTAGTGAACATGTCTCTCTATATCTACATCATCTTTCAAAACTGACTTGACCTTTTGATTTCGTTTAGTTCCCTGAGTATAGCAAGCAATTTGCTCTTGGCTACTAACCTAAAGTCCGTCAATTCAAACACACCCAGCATAGTTCTGACACAAACACCTGGTGACCTGCTTCTGTAAAGATTATAGCCAAGACACCTCCGTGGAGCAAGTTCTACTCTGTAACACATGGGGTTAAACTGAGTCAATATTGACTCAACTACAATAGGTTTGGCTTTGGTTTTAGTCAATTCTGAACTATTATCAATTAAGGTAAACAACTTAAGCCAAGCAAATCAGGGTTATTTGTAAACCACTAAAGTGTTTTAAATGAGTACGAGGAACCAGTTCACTCATCTGAGACTAATCTAAGATTAAATTATAAGTCAAAATCCAAACAATAAAGTCAATAACAAAAAGAATATATTTTTTAACTGATAAACCAAACCAAACTCACTGCCATCGAGTCAGAGCCGACTCACAGTGACCCCTCCTTGGGTTTCCGAGGCGGTATCACTACAGAAGTAGATTGCCCAACCTTCCTTCCGAGGAATAGCTGGTGGGTTTGAACCGCCAGCCTTCAGGTTAGCAGTCAAATGCCTTAGGCACTACACCAAATATTTGCTATGTGCCAGTCACTCAGGAAAGCACTACTCATACATCACCTTGTTGTTCTTGTTGTGTGCTGTCAAGTCAATTCCAACTCATAACAACCCCACATGACAGTAGAACTCCTCCAGAGGTTTCCTAGGCTGTGATCTGTATGGGAGAAGTTGCTAGGTCTTTTCTCCTGTGGAACAGCTGGTGGGTTCAAACCACGGACTTTTCAGTTAGCAGCCAAGTGCTTAACCATTGTACCACCAGGACTTAGCTCACCTTACTTAATCTTTAAAATAACCCAGTTCTTTAAGGATACTATTATCTTCATTATGCTGAAAATGCAGATTATTTGAAGCAGTTATTGATGAAGATCAAAGACTACAGCCTTCAGCATGGATTACACCTCAGCATGAAGAAAACAAAATTCCTCACAATGGGACCAATAAGCAACAACATAATAAATGGAGAAAAGACTAAAGTTGTCAAGGATTTCATTTTACTTGGATCCACAATCAATACCCATGGAAGCAGCAGGCAAGAAATCCAATAATATACTGCATTGGGCAAATCTATTTCAAAAATCCTCTTAAAGTGTTAAAGAGCATAGATTCACTCTGAAGACTAAGGTACACCTAATCCAAGTCATGGTATTTTCAATAGCCTTATATGCATGTAAAGCTGGACAATGAATAAGGAAGACCGAAGAATTGATGCCTTTGAATTGTGGTGCTGGTAAAGAATACTATGGACTGACAAAAGAACCAACAAATCTGTCTTGGAAGAACTACAGCTGGAATGCACCTTAGAAGTGAGAATGGCTAGACTTCTTCTCACATACTTCGGTCATGTTATCAGAAGGGACCAGTGCCTAGAGAAGGATATCATGCTTAGTAAAGTAGAGAGTCACCGAAAAAGGGGAAGACCCTCAACGAGACAGATTGACACAGGGCTGCAACCATGGGCTTAAGCACAGCAAGGATTGTGAAGATGGAGCATGACTGAGGAGTGTTTCATTCTGTTGACTGTCCAGTGTTTCATTCTGTTGCTATGAGTCAGAGCCGACTCAATGGCACCTAACAACAACAACACAAATGGCTTCATTTTTAGAAAAGAAGAAGCTGAGGATGGACATAAGTGACAGTCAGATGTGGGTCTATCTTTCTTCCAACTCTGGGATAGTAAACATTTTGATTTACTACATTTCTGTTACCAAGACCGATGACTAATTTTGATGAGAGACATATTCAGGCTGACCTTCTGCTCAGGGCATCCATTTCCTAATATGTGTGTCTAGTTGAGTAATAATAAATTTTGAGAATCTTGCTCTAATGAGCATGGGTGGAGGGAAAAAAAAATCACTTGAATCAGTTTTGAAAGGTTTGTCACTGAGACCATGTTAAAACCTGAATGAAGCACTCTAGGAGATTATATGTTAAAAAAAAAATAAGGGGGTTGTATAGGTGGAGAGCAATAATTTAAAGCCAGATCTTCCAGAAAGCTCTGGACTGACGTGGGTAACTCAGGGCTAGAGGCAGAGGAAATGCAATGGTACTGCTGATAGGGAGATGTTAGTGAGTCTGGGAAGAAAGTGAGCCCTAATCAAAGCATCCTAATTATCCTAATCAAAGTCTTCAAGTTTTCCTCAGGACAGCTGGGAATAAGGCTCTAATTCCATTTTCCTACGTGTAATTAACAGCTCTATAAAGTAGGGAGAAAAGTGGGCTCTCTCCTCTATAGCTGCACAAACTCTGTTGTGCTACCAGCCCAGACCAAAGCTTTCTCTGTCCATGTGGACCACAGCTATGGTGAATCCTTCTTGTCTGTCCTGCACAGTGATCAATGACTCTACTGTCCTCACTGTTTCTCATTCTCAGTCTGACTGCCTCTATGCAACAAGGGAGGTGGTATGCTTTTTGTCAATTAACCATTTGTTTCTACCCTTTAGAATAATGCACAATTCATATAGTAACTGCTATTTCCAAACCTTTGCACTGATAGGATGTCCTATCTCTTCCTTCTTTTTAATCAACATTTTCCATTTCATGTTTTAAAGTTCCATGTACACCCCAGCTGCTTCCAAGATATTCTCCCTTAAAGTGAAAATGGAGTATTCATTGATTCTTCTTTACTCTTGTACACAGAGCATTTATAATAGTGACAATGGGCAAGGTATCTGGAGGCAGATCAACTTTCTTTTGAGTCATGGAACCCCTGCTTAACAGCTTCTAGGTTTTGGGCATGTTACTTAACCTCTCTGTGCCTCAGTTTCCCTTTATGGAAAACATGAATCATAACACTCAATGAGTTGTGACGATTACATGAAAGACTGTGTACAATGCAAAGCACATGGCTGACACCCAGCAGGTGCTCAATAAATGGACCAACTGTGATCATTTATTGGATCTGCACTGCAGGCAGACCTGTGTTTAATCTCAAGGAGAAGATCAGTACATTTGCTCATTGCTTCAAAATGTCGATAATTGCTTGTCTCTGATGCTATTATTTTGCTGATTTATGCTCCTGTTTGGTTTTCAGAGACCACACGTTAGCCTGTTGTGACTTTGCTAGATAACTCAAATTATTAAGAACTACCTCCTGAATCAATGTGTCTCACTCTGAACTTTCAAATTTGGGCTTCCACTTCTACCCTCAGAGCATCATTGATCAGGGTTATTTCCTCTTCTACAGAATAGCCCTTCACATTCCTTTCTTCAGGATAGAGACTCTGTTCCTTCCACCACTCCTGATAAGAGGGAGTATCAATCCCTCAACTTCAGAGGGAAGACTAAGGTCTTCAATGTAAAAATATTGTTTCCTGGACCCTTCCAGACCATTGAATAAGAAAATTCAGAGATGGAGTCTAGCAATCTGCATTAAACAAACAACAACAACAAAAATAAACAAAAACCTGCTTTCCTCTCTCACCACCAGGTAGTTTTTAGGGTTAGCAAGATTTAAGCATAGTTGATTAAGAATTCTTTCATTCTTCTTTCCTTCCACCTCACCTGCCCTGCCAATAATAAATTAGCTAATAAATTAATTCATTCAGTGCATTTTCTGTGGCAGGCCCTATGCTAGGTGCTGGGGATGTGACAATGAATAAATAAGCAGATACTCTGCCCTCATTGTACTGATAATCTAATGAGAGAAAGACGGAAACAACTTATTTGTGATAAAGGCTATGAAGGAAATAAATAGGTTATTGGCTGGGAAGTGAGTGAAGGGAGGTATGTCCTAGGCATGTCTCTCCCTAGTTTATACATATCAACCAGAATGAGGGGAGACTAGACATGAATGTGTTAGTCCAGATGTGGTCTGGCCAGTGTCAGGTACAGTGGAATAACCATCTTTCATTCGGACTGTTCTATCATAGCTATCTCAGAGTCCCTTACCTGTTTTGCAGGTATAATGAATCAGACTGCTGGTATCTACTACACTCCAAGTCTTCACTGTGTGAAATGACAAGTCTTAACCCCAACCCATCCTTTAACCTAAATCATTTGCAATTTCTGGTTCATCCTTAGAGCCTATAGAAATCCTTAGAGCTTATAGATTCTTCACCCAGAATACATGAGGTTAACTTCTTTATTTCATTTAGATAACCAAAAGCAAAACAAAGAAAAAAAAAAGAGATGGATAGGATACACCGAGGTACAGGTGTGGTATGGACTAGTACACTTCTTTCAGACCTATACAAAAACAAAAACAAAAACAAAAAAACCTCACAGCCATTGAGTTGATTCTGACTGAAAGTGACTCCCATTGGGTTTCTGAGGTGGTAAATCTTTAGGGAAATAGATTGCCCCATCTTCCTCCCATGGAGTGGCTGGTGGGTTTGAGCCACCAACGTTCAGGTTAGCAGTCGAATGCCTTAGGCACTGAGCCACCAGAGCTCCTTCTCTCAGACCTATATCAAACCAATAATTCATGTTCGCCAGTTATAGTTATTCAACAACTGGTAAATCTAGCCAACAATACATCATTCAGTCCATAGTTTTTTTGTATTTTCTACAAGGATATCATGAGTACTCAAACATCATGCATGATCCAGTTAAAGCATGTCATGACTATGGTCTTCTCCTTCAATATCATTATGGTAATTCTTTCACAAAAGGAAATAAACATAGTTTGGCACAGGTGCTTCACAGAGAACCAGGCTTGTCCCTCCTGTTCACCACTTCCTTCTAAGCCTTATACATCACCTGTTTAATAATGCACTCTAAAATTTCTCTAGGCATTAACATTAAACTCACAAGTTCACTTTAAGTCACTGTGGAAATGCCATTGTAATCTTAAAAGCAAAGCTGTACACTGAAGAATTCCTAGGGAAACGGGAATTCTCCAAAGGGAAAGAACCCAGATTCCTGAGTCCCTTGTTTCTCTGTTCTTTGCCAGAGAAATCTCTTTGGAGCTTAGCAACAGAGTTTTTCCAACTACATCTGCAAATTCCTTTGGCATCCTGGAATAATGTAATATATGTGGGACTTAAACGGATTTAAAGTGGCTTTAAGCTCTTTTGTGACCTTATTGTCAATCTCGGACTTCAATTCTTTTTCAATAATGTCTGTTCTATTTTATTTATTTTTGCACTTTGAAATTTCCCATCGGTGGTGATAACAAAATATAGAGAAGCCATGACTCTTTTGTCTTTTTTTTTTCTAACATATGTAAACATTACACAGTTTATCCTAGGCAGCACAGCCCTTCTAGTTTGTTTGTTTGTTTGCTTATTTTTGTTTTAGTTCAAATATTTCTGAAAGAAAAACAATACCTTATTCTGTAGTCTTCAGCATTTTTTTTGTAAGCCTCAGATCATTCTGGATGTCCTTTCTGACGATATTCTTACATACTATTTCAAAATATTTCCTCAGAGTTCCCTAGACAATTATGTGAATTACTTTTTCATATACCTCTTTTGTTTAATTCAATTATTTGTGATAAAAATATATTATACCACAAACCCTATACCTCAGATAGGCATATAATATTATTTATATCAGCTATTCAGAGTTTCATTTTACAGGAACTTTTTACCTCATGAATCCCTAACTGTGAAATCATATCTACTTTTCTCTGAAAATAATATTTAAGTGTAGGATAAATGCCTGACTATACTCAGCATACTTTTACTCCTTTTTTCTGAACTCCACAATGACATTGCCATTTTCTTTAAAGTCTTTGCTGAAGCATTTGCTGGTGGGGGAGAAGCCTTGCTTCAGCCAGATATTCAGTCAAATTTATTTTAGTTCCCAGTTATTTTTTAAAGCTAAGTTTAGGATTTTCTGAATTCGCATTTATGACAGAGGCCAACAGACCTCAATTTGGAGAAACATTAAGAGAAACTGCCTCAGCAAAGGCAAAGAAGAACATACAAAGCCCATTTTTATCTTCATGGGAAACAAAAAGGGTTTCCAAACACAAAAAAGAAGTCCTTTAAAATTAAATTCACTACATGAAGGATATGCAAATTACCTGAAGAAGCAGAACCCTATAATGTTCTCAAAATTCTGCAATAGCCTATTTAATTAGTATTTTAATTTATCAGAATAATTCTTTGCACTTGACAATTTATGCAGTATTACATATAATTAAGCACGTAGCTACAGTGGAATAATTTTGCCTACTCTCTTTATACCCGTTATTTTAACCTGAAAGAATGTGGAGAAGTCTCTTCTGTGATCTAAATTACAATGGGGACATCTTAATGGCTTCGTTCTATTAGAAAGCATGAGAATGAGCAAGGCTTAGTGCTGAGAAGGAGAGGCTGTCACTGTGCTTGGTCCATAACCTGAAAGAAACTAGATTCACTTCCTGGAGAGCATCATTTATTTCTCTTAGCAAAGGTCATTATTATACATTACAAGATGGAGTTAGGTTCTGTAGACCTAAAGAATTCTGCATTATATACATTTCCACCATAAAAAAGCAAAATAAATGAACTATGGCACATACACACAATGGAATATTATGCAATGTTAAAGAATAATGAAGAATCCACAAAACACCTCATAACTTGGATGAACCTGGAGGACATAATGCTGAGTGAAATAAGTCAATCACAAAAAGACAAATACTGTATGAGTACACTATTATTAAAAAGTCAAAAAAAGGTTTACACACAGAAAGGAACAGTCTGCCGATGGTTACCAGGGAGGGGAGGGGAGGGAAAATCACTTACTAGATAATAGACATTAACTAGATAATTAATTTAGGTGACAGGAAAGGCAATATAATACAAAAAGAGGATGATCAGCACAATATTACTAAGGCAAAGGAAAACACAGAGAGGTGCACAAGAGTTACAGACAATGAGGGGAAATACTATTATATACATAATCATACAATATTAGTAATAAACAAAAATAATGTATACATGGATACATAGGTAGACAGGCAAGCTGAACAGGTATGGGAAGATGAATGGGACAGCAACCATATACAGGTCTGAAAGATGATATTTCTCCATACATATTTGCATGTGCTATAAATACACTCATGTATATAGAAGAGCAATGAGGGTGCAAAGTTATGAAAACTTCTTAGCCATAACCAAATACCTTGAGACAATAAATCACTGGGATTCTGGGCTTAGGACTATAGTCTTGGGGGTGGCAGATAACTCAGTTGGCATGACATAGTTTACAAAGACAATGTTCTACATCTTACTGTGGTGAGTAGTAACTGGGATCTTAAAACCTAGTGAGGAGTCATCTAAGGTGCAACTATTGGTCTCTCTCTCTCCAAAGCAAATAAGTTGAAGAAAATCAAAGATACACGGAAACAAATAGTCCAAAGGACTACTGGAGCATGCAAACCTTAGCCTCCTTGACCCTGACACCAGAAGAACTAGATGATACCCAGACCATTACTGACTACTTTGAACGGGATCACAATAGAAAGTTCTGAAAAGCATGTAAGAAAAATGTAGAACAAAGTCAAAGTCATAAGAAGACCAGGTTTACTGGTTTGTGAGAGACTGATGGAACCCCGGAGACGAGGCTATGGCACTTAGTCACTCTTCAAGCCTGGAACTGAACTCACACCAGTAGCTCAACTTTCAGCCAAGCAGTAACACTAGAGGGGTATGCATTCCTTAGAACAATCGGCCACAGGAGATCAAAAGAGAACTTTTGCCCAGGGATAAAGCTCAGAAGGCAGGAAGGGACAGGAAAGAAGGACAAATGGAAATGGGAAACACTAAGAGGAAGTGGGAAGAATAATGTTACATTGTAGGGATTACAATCACTGCCACGTAACAAAACGGGTATGAATTGTTGAATGGAAAACCAATTTGCTCTGTAAACTTTCACTCAAATCACAATAAAAAGTTAAAAAAGAAAACAATGTCACAGGGCAGGTGGGAGGGAGGAGAAAAGAGGAGTCATTGCTTAGGAGACACTGAGCTTCTGTTAAGGGTGATGGCAAAATTTAGAAACAGCGGTGACAGTTGAACAATATGATGAACACAATGTCACTGAACTGTCCACGTGAAGAATGTTGAAACAGCATATGTTTTGTTGCATATATATTTACCACAGTAAAACATTTTTCAAAAAACTAAAAACAATTGAAATTTCATGCATACAGCCACATATTTATACACAGAGAGTTCTATAAAGAGGAGAGTTAGCACATTATCTAGATAGCATCTGCTGTGGAAACTCTGCGTGGATCAGGCATGACCAATGTCTGAGGAGTGACTTGGAAGCCCTGTGTTAGACCACTGGGAGGGGTGGTGATGGAATGCACTGGGAGCTGCACACCTGGGGCTCATCCTAGTCCTGCCTTGAATGAGATTTGTAGCACAACTAAGAATTTAAACTTCCTAGATAAACCCTAATGTTCTTTGGTTCTAGGACCCTCTAATATCTCAGTTCAAAATTAAATACCTTGTTGAGCCAACAATCTTTAATTACAGAATCAAAGATTCTCATTCAGAAGATGTTTACTGAACAGCTAATATGTGCAAAGATAGATCTATGCTTGCAGATAATGAAGCCCTGCCCAATCATTTCAAAGGTCTAGAACTTAATATGGAACAAACTTGCTGGGATGTGGTGACAGCTTGAGCACTATGTGGCTGTGGTGTGGAGGCCATGGCCTCAAGAAAGGGGCATTTTTGATTCCATTCCCAGTGCATAGGGGAAAAGAAAAAAAAAAAAAAAAGGAAGAAGTGTGGTGGTGATGCACTCGTAGCCATGAATGCAGGCTGGGGTAGGGATATCACAATGGCTTATCCCTGGACAACTGCAGGGACATGTAAAGATATAGGGAACCTAGAGGTACCTGAAGGAACATAGAAAGCGGTAGTGGGTGAGTGTTGAAATCTAATTCTGCCCCAGACCCCCATTTAAAAAAAAAAACCACTGCCATCAAGTCGATTGCAATAGCGACCCTCATTGGGTTTTAAAGGCTGTGAATCTTTATGGAAATAGATTGCCCCATCTTCCTTCCACAGAGCAGCTGGTAGGTTTGAACCACCAACCTTCTAGTTAGTAGCCAAATGCCTTACTCACTGCACCACTAGAGCTCCTTATTGTTGTTGTTGTTATGTGCCTTTGAGTCAGACCTGACTCATAGTGGCCCCTCCTTGGGTTTCCAAGGCAGTATCACTACAGAAGTAGATTGCCCAACCTTCCCTCCAAGGAGTGGCTGTTGGGTTTAAACCGCCAGCCTTCTGGTTAGCAGTCAAGTGCGTTAGGCACTATGCTCACTATGCTACCAGAGCTCCTCTAGAGCTCCTTAGACCTTTATATGTTGTTGTTGTTGTTGTTATTTGCCGTCGAGTCGGCCGCGACTCATAGCGACCCCTCCTTGGGTTTCCGAGGCAGTATCACTACGGAAGTAGGATTGCCCAACCTTCCTTCCGAGGAGTGGCTGGTGGGTTTGAACCGCAAGCCTTCTGGTTAGCAGTCAAGTGCCTTAGGCACTATGCTACCAGAGCTCCTTAGACCTTTATATAGCCATGTTTTATCTTATGCCTGGAACGGAGTCTCAGTGGTGCAAAAGTTGGCTACTCACTGCTAACCCAAATCTGGCAGTTCGAACTCACCCAGTGGCTCTACAGAAAAAAAGCCCTTGTGATCTGCTTCCATAAAGAAGCAGCCAAGAAAATCCTATGGAGCACAGTTCTGTGCTGTAGCATATGGGATCACCATGAGCGGGAGGACCACTCAATGACAGCCAGCCACAACAATAACACTAGGCTGGAGGATGGGCATGGGCGTATCCCATCAAGAAAACACCCTCAACTTCCCAATCCAGTTTGCAGTAAATTCCTTTCCTTCAGAAGGGAATCATGGGCCAGAACATGCTGTTCCTTTGGCAAACAAGATGACTTGGAGAACAGGAGAGAGAACAGGAATTCTCTGGATACTTGGCTAATTGCATTTGTACAGTCAGTGTTTACATTTCAATCCCAACTGCTGCACAAGTCATCCTGAATCCCTGGGGCTGGGCCTCATCTCATCAGCCCTGCAGACAGGCTCTGGGGCCCAAGTGACAGCTTATCTTTTCCACAAACCCTCTGGGGAAAGAGGACAGAGAACACAGAGCAGCAGTTTGTGATAGCTGTGACAAGCAATCTACATTTTCTTTTTCATATCTGATCTGATTTCACACTTTAGATGGTTTGGGGTTTTAAAGACAAAACAAAACAACATTGAAATGACCTGTAAAACACTCTGACTTCCACTTTAAAATGGGGTGTAGTGACTGCTTGAGTACTGCTTTGCTTAGGAACACATAGCCCAGTGATTAAGGACATAGAGAACTGGGTTAAAATCATAACTCTGCTGCTTACTAGATGTGTGACTTCAGGAAATTATTCCATCTTTCTAAACCTTAGGTTTCTCATCTGTGAAATGGGATTATTGTAAGGCAGAAGGGAGATGATACTTGTTACTTAGCAGAAATTGAACACTTAATTCTGTCTTCATCTTGGCCATCAGTGACATTTGCCATTTGACTCTAATTCCTTGAAATTTTACTATTATTTTTTAAATTTCCTTCACCCAAGTAAGTATGTGTCTACCCTCTAGTCATTGGTTTACCCTCCCTCCCCTGGTAAACATCAAAGAATATTTCTTTCTTTGTGAAACTCTTTTCTTGACTTTTTACAATAGTGGACTCATACACTATTTGTTCTTTTGTGATTAACTAATTTCATTCAGCATAATGCCCTCTAAGTTCATCCATGTTATGAGATGTTTCAGAGATTCATCATTGTTTTTCAATATTGTATAGTATTCCATTAAGGAATCGCATCTAAGGCATTTGACTGCCAACCAGAAGGTTGGCAGTTCAAACCCATCAGGAACTCCACCGAAAGAAGACTGGGAAATCTGCTTCTGTAAAGATTTACTGCCTCAGAAACTCAAAGGGGGTCACTAGGAGTTGGAATTGACTCTACAGCAGTGAGGTTTTTTTTTTTTTTGTTTAGTATTCTATTGTGTATATATGTACCATAGTTTGTTGATCCATTCCTCCACTGATGGGCATTTAGGTTGTTTCCATCTTTTTGCTGTTGTGAATAGTGCTGTGATGAACATAGTGTGAACATATCTGTCCATGACACGGCTCTTATTTCTCTAGGATATATACCTAATATATAGGAAGGCAAGAAAAGCCAGGGCCGATGGCAGTAGGATCCAGGGAGGGCAGAGAGGCTTTGAACAGCTAAGGGAGATAAATTTGTCTGTTAGCTTGTCATACCATGGTGACTGCATGTTGCTGTGAGGCTGAAGGCTGTGCCACCAGTGTTTCAAATGCCAGCAGGGTTTCACATGGTACATAGGTTTCAGCAGAGCTTCCAGACTGAGATAGACTCAGAAAAAGGAAGAGGCCATCCACTTCTCAAAGAATTGGCCAGGGAAAACCATATGAATAGCAGAGAAACACTGTCTGATACATTACTGGGCAATTTTATGAATAGCCTGGAAGCACTGTCTCGTACAGTGCTGGAAGATAAGCTCCTTAGGTCAGAAGGCACTCAAAATATGAATGGAAAAGAGCTGCCTCATCAGAGTAGAACCAACCTTAACAATAAGGATAAAGTAAAGCTTTCAGGACCTCCATTTGCTGATGTGGCATCACTCAAACTGAGGAGAAATAGCTGCAAACATCCATTAAGAATTGGAACATGGAATATACAAAGTATGAATCTAGGAAAACTGAAGTTGTCAAAAATGAAATGGAATGCATAAAGATTGATATCCTAGGCATTAGTGAGCTAAATGGACTGGTTTTGGCCATTTTGAATCAGACAACCATATCATCTACTATGCTAGGAATGACAAATTGAAGAGAAATGTCATGACATTCATCATCACAAAGGATATTTCAAGATCTGTCCTGAAGTACAATGCTGTCAGTGATAGGATAATATTCATATGCCTGCGAGGAAGATCAGTTAATACTACTATTATTCAAGTTTATGCACCAACCACCAAAGCCAATGATGAGGAAATTGAAGATTTTTATCAACTTCTGCAGTCTGAAATTGACCAAAAATGCAATCAAGATGTGTTCATTATCACTGGTGACTGGAATGCAAAAGTTGGAAACAAAGAAGAAATCACTGGTAGTTGGAAAATTTGGCATTGGTGATAGAAATAATGCTGGAGATTGCATGATAGAATTTTGCTAGACCAATGACTTATTCATTACAAATACCTTTTTTTCAGCAACACAAATGGTGGCTATAAACGTGGAGTTCACCAGATGGAGTACACAGGAACCAGACTGAGCACATTTGTGGCAAGAGGTGATGTAAAAGCTCAATATCTTCAGCCAAAACAAGTTCAGGGGCTGATTGTGGAACAGACTATCAATGGCTCATACGCAAGTTAAAGTTGAAGTTGAAGACAATTAAAACAAGTCCACAAGAGCAAAAATATGACCTTGAATATATCCTTCCTGAATTTAGAGACCATATGAAAAATAGATTGGATGCACTGAACACCAATGACCAAAAACCAGAGGAATTGTGGGATGACATCAAGAACATCATCCATGAAGAAAGAAAGAAGTCACTAAAAAAGATAGGAAGGGAAAGGAAGAAAAGACCAAAATGGATATCAGAGGAGACTCTGAAACTTCCCTTGAATGGAGAATAGCTAAAGCAAATGGAAGAAATGACAAGATAAAAGAGCTGAACAGAAGGTTTCAAAGAGCAACTCGAGAAGACAAAGTCAATTATTATAATGAAATGTGCAAAGCCTGGAATTAGAAAACCAAAAGGAAGAACATGCTTGGCATTTCTCAA
>NW_006921934.1:1843448-1849395 GCF_000298275.1 Orycteropus afer afer
TCCAGGAATTGATGGAATACCCATTGACATGTTTCAACAAATGGATGCCCCGCTGGAGCACTCACTTGGCTATGCTAGGAGATTTGGAAGACAGCTACCTGGCCAATTGACTGGAAGAGATCCATATTTGTACCCATTCCAAAGAAAGGTGATCCCACAGAATATGGAAATTATCAAACAATATAATTACTATCACACACAAGTAAAATCTCACTGAAGATAATTCAAAAACAGTTGCAGCAGTATACTGGCAGAGAACTCCCAGAAATGCAAGCAGATTCAGAAGAGGATGTGGAACAAGAGATATCATTGCTGATGTCAGATGATCTTGGCTCAAAGCAAAGAATACCAGAAAAATGTTTACTTGTGTTTTATTGACCATGCAAAAGCATTTGATTGTATGGATCATAAAAAATTATGAGTTATCATTGAGAAGAATGGGAATTCCAGAACACTTAACTGTACTCATGAGGAACCTGTACATAGACCAGATGGCTGTCATTCGAACAGAACAAGAGGACACTGCAAGGTTTAAAATCAGGAAGGGAGTGTGTCAGGGTTATATCCTTTCACCATACTTATTCAATCTGTATGCTGAAAAAATAATCTGAGAAGCTGGACTGTATGAAGAATAATGTGGCTGGATTGGAGGAAGAATCATTAATAACCTGTGATATGCTGATGACACAACTTTGCTTGCTGAAAGTGAGGATGACTTGAAGCACTTATTGATGAAGACTGAATTCTGCAGTATGGATTACACCTCAATATAAAGAAAACAAGAATCCTTACAACTGGACCTATAAGTAGCATCATGATAAATAGAGAAAAGATTGAAGTTGTCAAAGACTTCATATTACTTGGTTTTACAATCAACGTCAATGGAAGCAGCAGCCAGAACATCAGACAACATATAGCACTGGGCAAATTGGCTGCAAAAGACCTCTTTCAAGTGGTGAAGAGCAAAGATGTCTCCTTGAGGACTAAGGTGCACCTGACACAAGTCATGGTATTTTCAATCACCTCATATGCATGTGAAAGCTGGACAATGAATAAGGAAGAACAAAGAAGAGTCAATGCTTTTGAGTTGTGGTGTTGGCGAAGAATATTGAAAGTACCATGGACATCCAAAAGAACTAACAAATCTATCTGGAAGAAGTGCAGCCAGAATGCTCCTTGAAAGTGAGAATGGACAGACTTTGTGTTACCTCTTTTGCTCATATTGTAAGAAGAAACCATTGCTTGGAGAAAGATATCTTGCTTGGCAAGGTAGAGGGTCGATGAAAGAGGGGAAGGTCCTCAATGAGAAGGATTGACACAATGGCTCCAATGATGGTCTCAAGTATAGCAAGGATTGTGGAGGCTGGCATGGGACCAAGCAGTGTTTTGTTCTGCTGTGCATAGGGTAGCTATGAGTCAGAGATGACTCAATGGCACCTAACAACAACAACAACATATACCTAATAGTGAGATTGCTGGATCATATGGTATTTCTATTTCCAGCTTTTTAAGGACGCACCATACTCTTTTCCATAGAGGTTGCACAATTTTATAGTCCCACCAATCTGTTCACACCCTTGCCAGCACTTACTGTTTTCTATTTTTTTGAAGAAACACTTGTTTTCCTTGGGCTTTCTGGACCCCATTCATTCTTGGTTTTGCTACTACTTCATTTACCAATTTTTATCACCCATAAATGTTGGAGTGTCCAGGGCTCAGGCTTTAGAGCTCTAGTCTTTTCTATGTGCATTCATTAAGTCCCTGAGATTCATCCAATCCCTTAGTTTTCAACAGTACCTCTATGATGGAAAAGGTATATGTAACAGTTATATCTTTTCACCATAGTTATCTCTATGTTGTTGTTGTTGTTGTTGTTGTTATGTGCCATCGAGTCGGCTCCGACTCATAGCGACCCCTCCTTGGGTTTCCAAGGCAGTATCACTACGGAAGTAGGATTGCCCAACCTTCCTTCCGAGGAGTGGCTGGTGGGTTTGAACTGCCAGCCTTCTGGTTAGCAGTCAAGTGCTTTAGCCACTATGCTACCAGAGCTCCTAAAAGAGACAGCCCGTCTACCTGGCAGGGAGCAGCTGGTGGGTTTGCACCGCCAGCCTTGGGTGTGGCAGCTGACCCGACTCATAGCGACCCCTCCATGAATAGATAGTAGAACATAAAACCAAAACCAAACCCACTGCCACCGAGTTGATTCCAACTCATAATGACCCTATAGGACAAAACAGAACTGCCCCATAGGGTTTCCAACGCTAAATCTTTGTGGAAGCATTTCTCTCTTGCAGAGTGGCCAGGGGGTTGACCTTTTGGTTAGCAGCCAAATGCTTTATCCACTGCACCACCAGAGCTCCTTATAGTAGAGCATCCACACCAAACCAAACCCACTGCAACTGAATCGATTCAACTCACAGTGACCCCTGTAGTGTTTCCAAGGCTGCAAATCTTTATGGGAGCAGACTGCATCACCTTTCTCCTGTGGAGCAGCTGGTGGGTTTGAACTGCTGACCTTCTGGTTAGAAGTCCAATGCCTTAAACACAGTGCCACCAGAGCTATTTATAGTAGAGCATATAGGGGGCAAAATTATGAAAACTTCTTAGCCATAACCAAACACCTTGAAGGAATGAGTCACTTGGCCTGGAGACTAAGGACTATAGTCTCAGGGGACATCAAGGTCAACTGTTCTAACAGTCCACAAAGACAATGTTCTACATTCTATTTGGTGAGAAGTGACTGGGATCATAAAAGATCGTGAGCAGCTATTTAAGGTGCAACTATAGGTTTCTCCCTATCTGGAGCAAAGAAGAGCAAAGAAATCAAAGACACAGGAAAACTATTAGTCCTAAAGAGTAATGGACCACATGAACCCAGGTTTCCATGACTGTGAAACCAGAAGAACTAGATGATGCCCAGCTACCATTGATGACCACTCTGAAAGAGATCACATTAGGAGGTCTTGGATAGAGAGTGGGAGAAAATGTGGCACAAAATTCAAAATCATAAAAACGGCCAGGTAGACTAAAGACTGGTGGGACCCAACACCCTCCAAGACTGTGGCCCTCGGACACCCTTCAAACCTGGAACTAAACTCACCCCCAGGGCTCAACTTTCAGCCAAACTACAGACAGGCCTATAAGGTGAATAATAACACAAGGGAGGTATGTACCTCTTAGAACAATCAACCACATGAGATCAAAAAGGCAACATTTGCCCAGGGATAAATCTCAGAAGGCAGAAAGGGACAGAAAAGAAGGATGAATGGAAGCAGTAAACACAAGGAGGAAGTGGGAAGAATGCTGTTACATTGTGAGGATTGCAATGAATGTCACAAAACAAAACATGTATGAATTGTTGAATGGGAAACTAATTTGCTCTTTGAATTTTCACCCAAATCACAATAAAAAGTTCAAAAAAAAAAAAGGAAAGAAATGAAACAATATATTCCTGCGAGAGACTTCTTTGTAATTTTAAAAGAGCAAAAACATCACTTTGATGACTAGCCTGGCCTAAGACATGGTCTTTTTAATCACCTCATATGCACGAGAAAGCTAGACAATGAAAAAGGAAGACAATAGAAGAATTGATACATTTGAACAGTGGTATTGGCAAAAAATAGTGAATATACCATGGGATGCCAGAACGAACAAATCAGTCGTAATGTAACCCAAATGCTCCTTAGATGCAAGCATGGTGAGACATCATTGTGCTTAATTCATACATGACATCAGGAAAGACCAATTGCTAGAAAAAGTCATTATGTTTGGTAAAGTAGAGGATCAGTGAAAATGAAGTAAACTCTCAGTGAAATGGATTGATGAAACACCTCTGGTAGCATAGTGCCTAAGGCACTTGACTGCTAACCAAAAGGCTGGGGTCAAACTCACCAGCCACTCAGAAGGGAGGTTGGGCAATCTACTTCTGCAGTGCTACTGCCTTGGAAACCCAAGGAGGGGTGGCTATGAGTTGGGAAGACTAAATGGCAGTGAGTATACAAGGGGTGGGAGCTCTGGTGGCATAGTGCCTAAGGCATTTTACTGCTAACCAGATGGCTGGCGGTTCCAACTCACCAGCCACTCATCAGAAGGCAAATTTGGCAATCTATTTCCATAGAGATACTGCCTCAGAAACCCAAGGAGGGGTCACTATGAGTTGAATTGATGTGACAGCAGTAAGTTTTTTTTTTATATACACAGGGTCACCATGAATTGTAGATTACTCTAGGGCAACCAACAACAATGGTGACATGCTGGTTACTATCATATATATATTTTTTTCCTAGTTCAGTCCTTTCCCCTGAACTCTAGACTAGTATTTCCAGATGCATAATTGACACCTCCACTTGGATGTCTAAAGGGCATCTCAAATTTAGTATGTCTGAGATCAAATGCCTTATTTGCCTTACTCCCCAAACTTATTTCTCCTAGTCTTTCAGTAGCTCAGACCAAAAACACTTTAGGGTCATCTTTGAGTTATCTCTTTTTTATATTCTACATCCAACCCATCAGTAAATCCTATTGATTCTATTTCCAAAATATATTCAGGATATATTTATATACTCAGGATCTGATCATTTTTCTCCAACACTATCACCCTTATCCAAGCCACCATATTCTGTAGTCTGGAGACTTGCAACAGCCTCCTCAAAGCCATCCTTCTCTATGGCTGACACTATTCAAGCCCCATGGAAAGATTTCTCCAATCTCTGCACTTGGTTCTCTAGAAGAAAAATGTGACTGCTTCCTAATGTCATGAAGGTTTCCCTGCTGCTTTGGAGTCAGGGGAAGATTTGAGCAGCAGAAGCATTTAGGTAGGAGAAAAGACAAATTAATTAACTTGTCAAATACTTCCTGGCAGATACCAGCAAAGCAAAAGATTCTTGCATATAGAAGCATTATTTCCTAGTAATAATGAATGTCCACTTTTTTGCTTCTCTTTGCTTTTCAATTCATGGTTCTGGAAGTTATTTATGACTTAGCATGCTATTCACAGGAGTTGTACGTGGCAGTGAAGAAATATTTTCACAATATTAAACACTTACTTTAAAATCTTTATATGTGTGTCTACAAAGCATCTACTGGTTCACTACATTAGCAACTAGATAGATATTGAAGAGAGAATCGTACACACTTACAAAAACATTGATTACAATTTAATTAAAATTTTAAAATAGAATTAAAAGTTGAGATTTATTTAAATATTTCATATTTTGTTTTATAATTTTAATAGTTAATTTTGCATCTTTTTGAATAAAATACATCTTTAGAAAATATAAATAATTTTAATTTTCAATTTTATATGCACTTTTATTTTTATGAAAATATTTTCATATTTTGTATACTTTGTATACCATAACAGTTTGAGTAACTTCTGTGTAAAGAACACAGAATTTATGAAAACCTATTTTTAAACAATATAATTAGATTTGCAGACACAAAGAGAAGAATACATTAAAACACATATATACACACACATACACACTCAAGAATTTAAGACTTAATGTAGACTTTTAATTTGTTACTCATTCAAGCCCTGCCAGCCCATCAACATAATACCCAAATATATATGATAATAATTCAATCCAGCTGTCCTTTCTAATTTGTTGATCACCAGACATAAAACTAGTTTTATGCATATTTAAAAATATTATTCATTATAAAAATACTTTTCAAGGTACAAAGATAGAATTTTTCAACAATCTGTTAGCATGATATAAACTTTAAATACTTAGAACTAGGACATATGGACTCCCATTTGTACTCTTGATTTGGGTCCCTCAAATATTGGGAATGGGCATCATTATCAACACAGTGGTCAGAGTGGCCCTTTAAAAATGAAGGTCAGGAGAGGCGGGGCAAGATGGCGGACTAGGCAGAAGGATTGCACAGACCCTCTTCAACAAAGAAAAGGGAAACCAATTAACACAGACACAGAAGATAATCT
>NW_006921934.1:1853681-1855188 GCF_000298275.1 Orycteropus afer afer
GTATGAAGGGATGGACACTGGGAGGAGGTAACTATGGGGAGGAAGTGGGAGGGGAGCTGCTGCATTGTAAATTTTGGTCAATGACTTGAGACAAAGTATATGTGAACTGCTGTATGAAAAGTGAATTTACTCTGTAAATCTTTACCCAAATCCTAATAAAACAAAACAAAACAAAACAAAACAAAAAAAAACTCAATAGTAGAGAAATAAACAATGCATTTATAAAATGGAAAAAAAAAAAAATGAAGGTCAGTTCATATCACTCCTCTGTTCAAATCTCTGCACAGGGTTCCCATCTCAGTTAGACTTGAATCTAACATCTTTGACCCTCTGAAGGCCTCACATTATCTGACCCTCTATCACTTCTTGAGGTCATCACTTCTTTGATATCTCTCTGCTCTAGCCACTCTGGCTCCTTGAGATTCCTTGGACAGTTCAGGGGTTCTCGTACCTCAGGAATTTGCACTTGCTGTTTTTCCCCTCTGTCTGGAATGCTCTTCTCCCAGATGTCTAGAAGGTTCTTTCTCACTTCCTCCACATCAGTTTAAACGTCACAATGTAAAATAGCCCCATCACCCTAAACTGCATATTTCAACTCATCCTGCTTTATTTTTCTCTGTAACATTTATCACCATCTGACATAATGAATATCTATTTGTTTATTATGTTTTATTCACTAGAACAGAAGTTCAACAAAGGCACAAAATTTGTTTTATTTTGTGCTATGGCCCCAGTGCAAACAACAGTGTCTAGCACATAAGAGATTCTAAATAAATATTTATTGAAAGACTAATTAAGTGATTTATAGAATAAGTGAATAAATTTCTTCCCTAGTAGTAGTGATATATACTACTATAACCACTACTATTACTATAACTATTACTGTTATATTACCAATACTAATAGAAGTCACGCTGTTGGTAGTGAGGATGGTAAGGGTGGTGGTAGAGTTATGTGGTGGGAGGTGCTAGTGAGGGTAGGGAGTGGGGATGGAAGATAGGGGTGGAGATAGGGCTGGGAGTGGTGGCAGGGTTGGCTTGGGGATGGGGGAAGGGTGATGGTAGGGGGAGTGGGGGTGACTTTTTCCTATGCTCGCTACACCCAGGGTTCCAGTTTTCTTATCTAAGCGGCAGTACAAAAAAGGTATTTGAGGGTGGCTTATTAGGAATCCCACAAATTCTCTTCTGATGTAGGGTACCACTCAATGAACTTTGGTTTAAAACCACATCTAAATACAAACACATTCTCCTGCACTGCTAGATCAGACTCTGCGTGTTCCGCATGGCTACTGCATAACCTAATTGTATGCAGTGCAAACCAGTGCATAACAGACTGTGTCAAAACACATGCAGTGGTTCCAGTAATATGGAGGAATAGGCAGAAAGACTGAACAGACCCTCTTCAACAAAGAAAAGGGGAAGCAATTAACACAGATACAGAAGATAATCCTGGACCCCTGAGCCTTGAAGGGAAGGATATACAAGTGGACTAAACCCCAACTAGCAGA
>NW_006921934.1:1856683-1858703 GCF_000298275.1 Orycteropus afer afer
AAAAAAAAAAAAATCAAAACAAAATGAAGAAAGCCTAAGGTTCATGTGGGATACCATCAAAAGGAATAACCTACATCTTATTGGAATTCCAGAACAGGAATGGAGAAAAATAAAACCACTGAGAAAATTGTCCAAGATTTGTTGGGGGAGAAATTCCCTGATATGATAAAAGATGAGAATATATCCATTCAGGAAGTCCAACAAACCCCAAACAGGATAGACCCCAAAAGAAAATCACCAAGACTTATCATCATAAAACTCATAAAAAATAAAGACAAAGAAAGAATCATGAAAGCAGTATGGGAAAAAGAAAAAGTCACTTACAAAGGACAACCGTTAAGAATAAGCTCTGATTTCTCAGCAGAAACCATGCAAGCGAGAAGGCAGTGGGATGGTATATATAAAACCCTGAGAGAGAAAAATTTTCAACCAAGAATTATATACCTGGCAAAATTGTCCCTCAAATATGATAGTGAAATTAGGAGGTTTCTAGATAAGCAGAAACTAAAGGGATTTGTTAAACCAGACCAACCTTAAAAGAGATACTAAATGGAGTCTTCTGTACAGAAAACCAAAAATAGCAAATAACAACCGACCATTAATACACAAGATGACATAACCTAGATACTATAGCTATGGACATATCCAAAGTAAAATAAGCTACAAGACTGTACACAGGGAACCAGAGACAACAATTGGCTAGTAAGGACAACTACAAATAAAAAGAGGGAAAATACTGTGAAGTTAAAGAACTTCTAAATGGTGAGGAAGTCAAGAGAGTTGCAAGACAGAATGGACTGTTCTAATCTCGGGGAGAAAATTATAAATCACAGGGTAATCTAAAAGAAAAATGATAAGCTTTCACCTTACAATAAAAAAGAGGACAAGAAAAATATTCAGCAAATACTAAAACAACAGTAATAAAGGTAATGATAACACGATTCATAAACATAATGTGTTTGGCACAGAAAATAATATGGAGCAAAGACATCAAGGACACCATGTAAAAACACATAACAAAATGATAGCAATCAATTCATACTTGTCAATAATTACACTGGAAGATAATGATTAAATGTACCACTCAAGAGATAGAAAGTTGCAAATTGGATAGGAAAACAAAAGCCATTAATATGCAGTTTACAAGAGACACACCTTAGAGATAAAGACAAAACTAGACTAAAAATCAAAGGTTGGAGAAAGATATATCAAGCAAATGGCAAATGTAAAACAGCAGGAGTGGCAATATTAATTTCTGATCAAATTGACTTTAAGACAAAAACCACCATACGAGAAAAGGAAGGACATTATATAATGATTAAAGGATGTAAAACGTGAAGATATAACGATAATAAATATCTATGGACCCAATGAAAGAGCCACAAAATACATAAATCAGATTTTTGAAGAGATGAAAAGTCAAATAGATGACTCCACAGTCATAGTGGGAGACTTTAATACACCACTTTCAATGAAAGATAGAACAGCTGTAAAGAAACTCAACAAAGATGCAGAAGAGCTAAACAATACAATCCAGCAACTGGACCTTATAGACATCTACAGAGCACTTCACCAAACAACAGCATAATATACATTCTTTTCTAGTGCACATGGAACATTTTCCATGATAGACCATATGTTAGGCCATAAAGCAAGCCTAAATAAATTTAAAAACATTGAAAAACTGCAAAGCACCTCCTCAAATCATAATGCAATCAAATTAGAAATCAACAATAGGAAGAGCAACAGAAAAAGAGTAAACACTTGGAAACTGAACAACATCCTCCTTAAGAAAGACTGGGTGAAAAGAAGAAATAAAAATGGAAATTAAAAAATTCCCTGAATAAAACGAGAATGAAAACACAACATACCAAAATCTTTGGGACACAGCAAAAGCAGTGATCAGAGGCCAATTTATAGCAATAACTGCACACATCAAAAAAGAAGGAAACGCCAAAATCAACACTTTAAACCAACATCTCCAACAATTAGAGAAAGAACAGCAAGAAAAGCCTACAGT
>NW_006921934.1:1863154-1865922 GCF_000298275.1 Orycteropus afer afer
CAATCTATACATTCAATGCAATCCCAATCCAGATCCCATCAACATTTTTTAAGGATATAGAAAAACCAATCACTAATTTATATGGAAAGGAAAGAGACCTCAGATAAGTAAAGCACTATTAAAGAAGAAGAACAAAGTAGGATGTCTCAAACTGCCAGATCTCAAAACCTACTATACAGCCACAGTAATCAAAACTTCCTGGTATTGGTTTAATGACAGATACATAGACCAAAGGAATAGAATTGAGAACCCAGAAATAGATCCATTGACCTATGGTCAGCTGATCTTTGATAAAGGCCAAAATCCATTAAATGGGGAAGAGAATGTTTGTTTCACAAATGGTGCTGGCAAAACTGGATATCCATTTGCAGAAAAATGAAACATGATCTGTACCTCACACCATACACAAAAACTACCTCAACATGGATCAAAGACTTAAATGTGAAACCTAAAACTATAGAGTTCCTCAAAGAAAAACTTGGGGCAAATTTATGGGCCCTAATATATGGCATAAATAGACTATCAAGCATAACCCTAAATGCACAAACAGCAGAAGAGAAACTAGATGAGTGGGACCTTCTAAACATTAAATATTTATGTGCTTCCAAAGACTTCTCCAAAGAGTCAAAAGAGAACCTACAGATTGGGAAAATATATTTGGCAATGATATATCTGACAAGGGACTTATCTCTAGAATTTATAGAAAACTCTAACACCTCAATAACAAGAAGAAAAACAATCCAATTAAAAAATGGGCAGAAGACATGAATAGACACTTCACCAAGGAGGATATTCAGATGGCTAACAAACATATGAAGAAATGCTCACAATCATTAGCCATTAATGATACAAATCAAAACAACGAGATACCATCTTGCCCCAGCACTAGTAGCAAAGTTCAACAAGACAGAAAATAACTAATGCTGGCAAGAATGCGGAGAGATTGGGTCTCTCATATACTGCTGGTGGGACTGTAAAATGGTACAACCACTGTGGAAAGCAGTATGGCGATTCCTTAAAAAGTTAGAATTAGAAATGCTATTTGACCTAGCCATCCCATTACTAGGTATATATCCTAAAGAAGTGAGAGCCATGACAACAGCAGACATATGCACACCCATGTTCATCGCAGCACTATTTACAATAACCAAAGGTGGAAACAACCTAGGTGTCCATCAACTGAGGAATGGATAACCAAACTATGGTACATACACACAATGGAATACTATGCAACCCTAAAGAATAACCTAGAATCTGCAAAACACCACATAATATGGATGAACTTAGAGGACATTGTGCTGAGTGAAATAAGTCAATCATAGACGGACAAATATTGTATTAGTCCGTTATTGTAAAAGTCAATTAAAGGTTTATCTATGGAAGGAAGTTTTCTTTGTTGGTTACCAGGGGTGGGAGTGGAAGGTAGGCAATAGTGTTAGATAGGTAGAGATAAATATTGATTTGGGTGAAGAGAAGGGCAATATGCCAAATGTGAGTGATCAACATGGTGGCATTGAGGAAGAGGAAGACATAGAGAGGTATATGGGAGGTACAGACAACAAAAATGAACCCTTTTGCACATCCAGTAAAGAAGGGGTGTTTATGCACAGGGAGACAGCTCAGGGGACAGGACTGCATGAAGGGATGGACACAGGAAAGAGGTAACTTTCAGGAGGAAGTGGGAGGGGAGCTTTTCAATGTCATTAGACAAAGTGTATGTGAACTGCTGAATGGAAAGTGAATTTGCTCTGTAAATTTTCACCCAAATCACAATAAAAAAACAAAAAACAAACAAACAAAGAAAACCAGAAATTGACCTAAAATAAAAAAAAAAAATGCAGAAGGAGTGCATGTGGGAAGGGTGTTTATAGTATTTTTGATCTGCCCAGCACTCAGGGCACGTTTCTGTAATGTGTTATAATCCACTGCGCTGTAACACAAAACACATGGAAATGTTTTGATGTTAATCATTTTATGTCAAGTCATCTGAAAGTAGCATGTTGCCACAATGTTTGGATATTAATCTTGCTAACTGTCAGGAAGAATTAAAATAACCCTGGAACATAACTCTTTCTTGACAATTATTTACCCAAACCCGAGATACTATTTAAAGCTTAATCCCAAGAGAGGGAAAAGAGAAGAGGTGGATGCTCTCCACACTTCCTTTGCTGGAAAAGGATTTTTCAACGTTGTCTTGGAAGGAAATAGCCTCCCTCTTTTCTTTCTTTATTCTAGTCTCCAAAGACACCTTGGTAAAGTGAATCCAAAAGGGTCCATTCCAGGACAAGTCAACACAATGAAGAAAAATTGTCCTTGGGCCGAGTCCCTATTTTACTGTTAAGTATGGTTTGAGCCTTCACCACCAAAAAGAGAGACACCAGTCAATGGCCCCAGACAGGTTTCCATGCTGAATTATCCTTACATTGAGAACAAAATCCAAACCAAGCTCACTGCCATTGAGGCGATTCCTACTCACAGCACCCCGTACTGGGTTTCTGAGGCTGTCTTTACAGAAGTACATCACCACATAGCCCCATCTTCCTTCTGTGGAGAGGCTGGTGGGTTTGAACCACTGACCTTCTGGTTAGTAACCAGATGCCTTATCCACTATGCCACCAGAGCTCCTTACATCGAGAAGTGCTTACACATTACCTGTCTTTCTACACACCAATTTCCAGTTTGAAGAGATGCGATCTTAGATATTTAAAACAATGCAACAATGCTCATTTTTACATATAACAAAAAAGTCTTACTCAGAAAAGAAATAG
>NW_006921934.1:1866221-1871057 GCF_000298275.1 Orycteropus afer afer
GTGGCTGGTGGGTTTGAACCGCCAGCCTTCTGGTGAGCAGTCAAGTGCCTTAGGCACTATGCTACCAGAGCTCCTTTTCCCTTGCTAGTCAGATATATTTCTTTATTTTTATAACATAGTGTTGAAAATTATTAATCTTTTTATTTACATTTAATTGAATAGTAGGATAGCAAAGAATATTTCTAAAATTTATATTAGTTATAAAATAATACACTCATAGTGATCCTATAGGACAGAGCAGAACTGCCCCATAGGGTTTCCAAGGCTATAAATATTTAGGCAAGCAGACTGTCTCATCTTTGTCCTGCACATTGGCTAGTGGGTTCGAACCACTGGCATTTTGGTTAGCAGGTGAATTCTTTAACAACTGCACCAATCAACTTAATGACAGTGTTTTTTGTTTTGTTTTTGTTTTTAATAAAATAATAAGCCAACAAACACACTACATAACTCTTACACTGAAAAAGAAATAAAACATTTAAATTATATTTAATACTCTGTTAGCCTTTCCTGGTTTCATCCTCTTTTCTCCTCATCAGAGGTAATAAATTCAAAATTCTGAGTATTACCTTGTTTTACTACACACTTTTTCATATATGTGTATTTTTTTTCCTCGAATGCCATTGAGTCCTTTCAGGCTCATGGCAGCCTCATGTGTGACAGAGTAGAAATGAGCTCCATAGGTTTTCAAGGCACATCACCAGAGGTGCCTCTGGGTGAATCTGCAATCGAGCACTTAGCCATTTGGACCACCCAGGGACTCCTATGGGGGCTCTGGTGGTGTAGTGCCTAAAATACTTGACTTCTAACCAGAAGACTGACGGTTCAAACCCACCAATCACTCCTCAGAAGGAAGACTGGGCAATCTACTACCATAGAGACACCGCCTCGGAAACCCAAGGAGGGGTCATCTACATGCATGTATCCCTTACAATAGATTGTTTAGTTTTGCTAAATTTGAAATTAGTAAGATGAAATAAAGGAGCTCTGGTGGCGTAGTGCCTAAGGCATTTGACTGCTAATCGGAAGGCTGATGGTTCAAACCCACCAGCCACTCCTCAGAAGGAAGGTTGGGCTGTCTACTTCCATACTGAGAGATACTGCCTCAGAAACCCAAGGAGGGGTCACTATGAGTGTAATTGACTTGAGAGCAGTGAGTTTTTTTTGTTTTTTGTTTTAAAGATGAAATAATAGCATATATATTCTCCTGTGACTTGCTTCTTTTGTCTAACATTCTAAGAAAAGGTGTCCTGATGGCACAGTGGTTAAGTGCTCAGCTCCCAACTGAAAGTTCAGTGGTTCAAACCCACCGCCTCTCTGGTTCAGTACAGATTACAACCTTGGAAACCCTAAGGAGCAGTTTTACTCTGTCCTACAGGGTCACTATAAGTCAGATTCGACTTGATGGCAATAGCTATGGGGTTAATGCTTTGAGACTCTGACTGGGCTTTCCATGCAGTTGTGTATCAAACATTTTCATTTGCGTAGTGCCTAAGGCATTTGACTGCTAATCAGGAAGCTGGTGGTTCAAACCCACCAGCCACTCCTTGGAAGGCAGATTGGGTAATCTACTTCCATAGTGATATCACCTTGGAAACCCAAGGAGGGGTCGCTATGAGTAGGATACGACTCAATAGGTTACGTTACATTGGTTTATGGTTACATTATGGTAACAGTACACCAGAATTTTTCATTCAATTGTCCAATCCAATGAACAATTGAGTTGTTTCTTTACTTTCCCTTTATCTCTCAAATAATGCTGCCATAAACATTCTTGGGCATATCTCCATGCACATATAGACAATTTTCTCCAGTGGAATCACTGAGAAATTCCATGTCTCACAGTCATTATATTAATTCACACTCCTGCATTCTGTGTATAAGAGTTTCTGTTGCTCCATCTCATCACCAAATTTACTTTGTCAGACTTAAAACATTTTGTTAATTTGGTAGATACAACATTATATCTCTTCATGCTTTTTGATTTGCATTTCTTTGCTTACTAATCAGGCTGAGCATCTTGAATATTTAGTCACCATTCATGTTTCCTCCTGTGGAAATTTTTTTTGTGTGTGTGTGTGTGTGTGTTGCCTGTTTTTCTATTGGGTTCTTTGTCTTTTTCTTATTGCTTTGTAGACAGTTTTAAAATATTCTGCATACTGTCAGTTATATGAGTTACTAATATCACATTTTTTGGTTTGACCTTTTAAAGTAATTTTAATACAGTCAAATTTATCATTTTCTCTAAAGGTTTGCACTTCTGGTATCTTGTTGAAAATATTCTCTCCTATCCCAAGATCAAAAACGTATCATTCATATAAAATCTCAATGCCGCAGAGTTGTATCCAACTCATAGTGACCCCTCCTTGGGTTTCTGAGGCAGTATCACTATGGAAGTAGATTGCCCAACCTTCCTTCTGAGGAGTGGCTGGTGGGTTTGAACCACCAAGCTTCTAGTCAGCAGTCAAATGTTTTAGGCACTACGCCACCAGAGCTCCCTATCATTCATATAGCTTATTCTAATGATTTAAGTTTTGTCTTTCACATGTGAGTCTAATATCCAAGGATTGAGTTTTGTGTATGGTACGGGAAAGGGGTAATTTCATTTTTTTTTTACATTGGATGCCCAAATTTCCTAGCACAAATTATTGAAAAGGCCATTATTCCCACTCATCTGCAAAGTCAATTCTATCATTAATAAAATTCTATTTGAGGGTCTACTTCTGGATTTTCTCTGTTTGTTGGATTTCTCTGTCATCTGTTCCCACATAGACCCACATATTTTAATTCCTTTAGCTTAAGGACTATTATACAGCACTGTGTATACAGTAAAGGAGCTCTGCTGGTGTGTGGGTAAGGCACATGGATGCTAACCAAAAAGTTGCTGGTTCAAACCCATCTGCTGCTCCATGGGAGGAAGATGAGGCAATCTACTTCCATAAAGATTTACAGCCTTAGAAACACAAAGAGGGCTACTATGAGTTGAAATCAACTTGATGGCAGTGGGCAATTTTTTTTTTTTTTTTTAATGTATATAGTAAGGCAGGTCCCTTCACCCTTTTTTTTTTTGCCTTTAGAAGTATTCCAGCTATTTTCATTCTTTGCATTTACAAATCAACTTGCCAAGTTTCTAAAAATAAAAATAAAACTGCTAGGATTGTAATTAAAATTTTATTGAATCCATAGACTTTGGACAAATTAAGATCTTTATTCCCAATCTGTGAACATGTAAATCTCTCTATTTACCTATGTCTTCTTTAACATCTTTCAATAAAATTTTCTAATTTTCTTTATAAGGTCTGGCATATTTAAAATGTATTTATTCCTGGAAATTTCATTTTTTGATGTGACTGCAAATGGTTATAATTTTTAAACTGTATTTTCTAACTTTTTCGTAAGTATAAAAATGAAACAGATATTTTCACATTATTTCATATACAGCAAACTTCCTAAACTATCTGTCTAATTCTATTAATTTATCTGGATATGCTTTTGTGTTTTGTGAGTAAATAATCAGCTTTGCTGGAATTCTTTTTCTAATTAAGCCTTTTTCCTGCTTTATTGCATGCTGGCTGAACTCTTTTACAAAATTCTAAATAGAAGTGGTGGTAGCAGAAACCCCTTTCTTATTTCTGGTGTTAAAGGCAATGTTTTCAATGTTTCACTATGAAGTATGATGGTTCTGTAATTTTTGTAAAAATCAAATAAGAACAAACTAGTACTACTTGACTAAGCATTTTTATTATGAACATTAAATTCTAGTAAATGTTTTTATCTACATTTATTGTGATAAGCAAGTGATATTTTTGTCTTTTGATCTATCAGTGTGGTAGATTACATTAATTTTCTAATGTTAAAACTTTGTCCATGATTTTAAAAAAACTAAATTGCTAAATTTAATTTATTAGCATTTGTTTTAGTTTCTCATTTATGCTTTTTCATCCTTAACTTCCCTTCCATGTACTGTTTTTATTGCGTTTTGGCCTCAAGATTATGCTAACTTTATGAGTTGGACAGTCTGGAATATTTTTGTAAGATTAGGTTTATTTGAATGTGTGGAAAAACTTGGTTATAAAATAGATGGGCCTAATATTCCTAAGGAGCTCTGGTGGTGCAGTGCCTAAGACATTTGACTGCTAACCACAAGGCTGGAGGTTCAAATCCACCAGACACTCTGTGGAAGGAAGACAGGACGATCTATTTCCATAAAGATTTACCACTTCAGAAACCCAACCAGGTCGATATGAATTGGAATCGACTTGATAGCAGTACACTTTTTAATATCTTTAGTGAAAAGATTTTGAACTACTTATTTGCTTTCTTTATTAAATTTTTATTTCTTCAGTTTTGTTATGTTATCAAGATACTTAAATACACTGACATATAGTTGTTCTTAATATCCTCTTGCTATCTTTTTATATGCCAAAGCCTCTATTACATTCTATTTTTAATGTTTGTTTTTGTTTGAATGTTTGTTCAATATTTAGTTTTGCCTTCTCTTTTTACTTGATCAATTGTGACAGAGATTTTTCAATTTCATTAATTTTTCAAAAAAGAAAAATTTATTTTCTTTATCCTCACCCAAACATAATTTTGCTTTCTATTTCACTAATTTCTTCTTTTGTCTTTATTATTTCCTTTCTTCTACTATCTTTGGGTTTATTCTGTTTTTTTTTTCCCCTAAGTTCTTAAAGTGGAAATTCAGTTAATTTAATTTTGGTTTTGTTTCTCTTCTAATATAAACAGCTAAAAGAACAGCTTTCTGTCAGATTGCTTCTTTCAATAAAAATTCCCAGGTTTTGAAATATAATTTCAATATTTTCATTATTGTTAAGT
>NW_006921934.1:1871637-1894731 GCF_000298275.1 Orycteropus afer afer
TCCGTAGTGATACTGCCTCGGAAACCCAAGGAGGGGTCGCTATGAGTCGGGTTTGACTCGACGGCACATAACAACAACAACAACAATGTATTCTCTAGTTGTTGCACACATTGCTCAATATCTGCTCACTGTATTCAAGCTTAATATGTTAAAATCTTATGTGCCCTTATTTATTTTTTTGTCTGCTTGATTTTTCAATTACTGTGTGAGATGTGTTAAAAATTTCCCATTATGCTGGTGAATTTATCTATTTCTCTTCATAGTTCTGTAAACTTTTGTTTATATATTTTGAAATTATGTCATCAAAGCATATATGTTACCTCTCCCTATCACTGTATAGTAATCTTCTTTTACTCTGATAGTTTTTTTTTTCTTTTTCCCCTTGAAAGTCTATTTTATCTTCTCTATGTACAGCCATGTCAACTTTCTTTTTGTTAGTATTTGCTTTTAGCTAGTGTCTTTTTTATGATGTAGCTTTTTTGTGTCATTTTGTTTTATCTTATAAACAGCATGTATCTACATTTTTTTTTCTGATCTATAAATCTGTTTTTAATTGGGACATTTGTTCATTTGCATTTATTATGATTTCTGACAAATGTGAATTTATTTCTAACATCCTATATTATGTTGTCTTTATGTTTGAATATTATACACTCTAATTTTAATGGTAGGAGCTCTGGCAGCATAGTGCCTGAGGCATTTGACTGCTAACCAGAAGGCTGGCGGTTCAAACCCAGGAGCCACGCCTCAGAAGGAATATTGGGTGATCTATTTGAGTAGTGATACTGCCTCGGAAACCCAAGGAGGGGTCGCTATGAGTCGGATCTGACTCAACGACAGTAATGTTAGTGGTTACCCCAGAGATTGTAATACTCACATCTAACAAACTCTCATATTAATAAATAGCTGTAACTCACTGCCATCAAATCAGATCTGACTCACAGTGACCCCTCCTTGGGTTTCTGAGGCGCTATCACTACAGAAGTAGATTGCCCAATCTTCCTTCCAAGGAGTGGCTGGTGGGTTTGAACCTGCCAGCCTTCTGGTTAGAGGTCAAATACCTTGGACTCTATGCCACCAGAGCTCCTAATAAATAGCTATACTCTTCCTAAAAATTGTAAAGAATATAGAACACTTTAACTTCAATCATTATTATCCCAACTTAAATATTATTGTTTTCATGTTCGTTACTTAGTTCTTTTAACCTCACAAAACATTGCTATTTTATATGGTATATTTTGTTCAGATGCATTCATACATTTACTTTTTATTTCCTTGACCACTGTTCCTTCTGCATCTTAGATCTTCCATATAAGATTATTACCTTGCTTGAAAATAATCTTTTAGAATTAACTTAAATGAAGAACTATTGGAGGTAAACTCTCATTTTTCTGAAATACCTTTGTTTAGCCTTATTCTATTTTCCTAACCCTCATTTTTAAAATATATTTTCACTTGGCATACAATTCCAAGTTAATAATTATTTCCTTATCCATAATATGAACATGTTTTTCTCCTGTCTTTTCATTTCATTCTGGTTACTGAGAAATCAGCTGAGTTTATGTTTCCTACAAAGACAACTTTTTTTCTCTCTCTTTGGCTGCTTATGAAATTTTCTTTGTCTTTGATGTTCACTGTTATGTAAGTAGATACAGATTTTTCCTCCCACTTCAGTAGACTTCTTCATCTGAAGATTACTGTTTTATATCAGTAATGGAAAATTTTCAAATATTATTTCAATATTGCCTTTGAATCTTTCTTTCCTCTCCTTCTAGAACTCTTATAAAATATATATAATATTTTCTTACTTTGGCCTCCATGACTCTTAACATATTTTCCAAATTTTCCATTTCTTTGTCTCTCTGGATTGCAGTCAGTATAATTTTTTTAGTTCTATCTTTTACTTCACTAATTCCTTCTTCAGCTTTATCTAATTGGCTGTTAAACTCACTTCCTGAGTTATAATTTCTATTATTATATTTTTCCTTTAAAAAATCTTTTTCTCCAAACATTTTGGGTCATTTTTAGGACTGGTTAGTCATGTTCTAGCTTCCTCTTTATACCTATTAAAATACTTACCTTTATGTCCTATGTGTTATAGTTATAATACTGAGGTTTTACTTTGTTGTCTATTCTCTCAGTTGACTTTTGCTTATGGTACCTTGTTCCCTGGTATGTATTGCATTTTTTATTGTGAACTCATGTTTCTTGAAACTTAAGCTGTAAGAATTATTTGAGGCCAGAGATAAAGGAGGGTTCCTTCAAAGAAGATTTGTATTTTCTTCTGCCAGGCATCTGGAAGCCTTATCAGCTTGAGAACATTTATTAAAAAATTATTTGCTTGAGATTTTGTGGACCACCTTGTTGTTGTTGTTGTTATGTGCTGTCAAGTCAGACCCGACTCACAGCGACCCCTCCTTGGGTTTCCAAGGCAGTATCACTATGGAAATAGATTGCCCCATCTTCCTTCCGAGGAGTGGCTGGTGGGTTTGAACCACCAGCCTTCTGGTTAGCAGTCAAATGCTTTAGGTACTATGCTACCAGAGCTCCCACCTAGGTAGTGTATATTTGGATTGCAATTCCAATGAGGGCAAACCTGTGGTTAATATCATTAGGGAAAGTACCCCGCTCACCCCTACCTGCACAGTAACAATACTGAATGCAGGTAATTTCCCATCTCCTGGGTGAAATGGTGGAAGCCTACTTTTTGTTATATCTTCTTTGGAGATTAGAGCTCTTTGGAATCCCAGCTTTATGTGGCAAGCCTTCTATTAGCCTTGCCAAATTTATCTATCTCTTCATATTCTAGCATTTTTGGTTATTTTCTGAAAGAGGGTCAGTAACAGCCCCTAGTTCTGCCAGTGTACTGATGGAAACAAGAGAAACACCAACAACCTTCTGGGACTCATCCTCAACTTCTCTGTGCTTTTGGAAGAAAAACTAATTTTAATGCAGGTTTGAGCAAAAAAGGAATTTAAATATAAAATATGTAAAACATTAAATAAACAATCTAATTTACATTATAATAGAGATATTATTTACACACACACACACACACACACACATATATATAATAGCTACATTAGTCAATGTTTTATGTAATTAGCTGTAGGAACTCTTGTTTGGAGGTGAAACAGAAATGATACCTTGTCTTTGAGTAGGAACATTGGTCTTTCCTTTGTCCACAATCTGTACTTTGTTTTAGACTCTATTTGTTTCTAACACCTACAGGGAACAATGCTGGCTCTGAGGACTATCCCTAAAACAGTCCCAGGCTTATTAGAAGGGTTCAGTTACTAATTGCTATTATGCCCATTTAATAGATAATGAGTTTTGAGCTTCCAAGAGGTTGGCCCAATGCCACACAGTTCATAAACAGTAGCTAGCTATAAGAATTGATGTGAGGTCTCTAAGCTTAAGGTAATTTTTCATTGACTTATACCATGGATAAATCCCTTGTTGTTGTTGTTGTTATGTGCCGTCGAGTCGGCCCCGACTCATAGCGACCCCTCCTTGGGTTTCCGAGGCAGTATCACTACGGAAGTAGGATTGCCCAACCTTCCTTCCGAGGAGTGGCTGGTGGGTTTGAACCACCAGCCTTCTGGTTAGCAGTCAAGTGCTTTAGCCACTAAGCTACCAATCCCTAGGTGGCACAAATGGTTTGCACTCGACTATTAACCAAAAAAGTTGGCGGTTCAAACCAACTCAGCAGTCTCAGAAGAAAGGCCTGGCAATCTGTTTCCATAATAATTACAGCCAAACCCCCCCACCCCAGTCTTATGGAGCAGTTGTAGTTGCCATGAGTGAGCACTAACTCAAGGGCAATGGGTTTGATTTTGGTTTTATACCATGGATTAACAAGAACAAGCATTATAACATGACAAAGTGCTCCCCTTTAATTATTTTTTATTCATAAAACAGAGATGTGAGGACAGTTCTAGAAGCAGATGTTAGAGAAGCATAAAAGAAACATCATTAGAGCTGTCACATTTTACATTCTGAGAGGTGCTATGGTACTTCATTTACAGAACACTCAGCTCTGCACTCTGACAATCTGCACTATGAAAAGGCTCTTTCTAATGTCACAAGTATAGCTTCTAGAGGACACTTAGGAGACCCATTCATGTTAATGTACTTCTGTTAAAGGAGTAACTGCAAATTCTACCCACTCACTCACAAGGTAGCTTTAGAAGCCATGTCAATCTGGAATTTTTTTGTTTTGTTTTAATATCCTATATGAAATGAAGGCAGTGAACATATTCTACCCTCAAATACAAACTTATATAACAGAGTGGAGAACCTGAAAGGCATTTTCTCCTTCTGAGCTTAAAGGTTGATTTGTCAAACCCCACTTCTCAGGATACCAAGGAGGGTTCTTTAGCCCTTGTTTCCCAGCCATAACTGGGTAAATAAATGAGACTTTTATCTGCTGGGTCTCCTGTGAAAGCTCCAGTGAACTGGCAGGGCTTCAGTGAAAATGGAGCTGAGCTGCACAGTAATAATAATGACAGGCTGGTAAAAGCTAATGTCAGCTTCAATTTTCAAGTCATTTTTCAAATTATTTTAATTAGATATTGTTTCAATCTCACTTACATTAATTTCATATCTGATATCAACATTTCAGTTTTCAATTTGTTCAAATGATCTTTTTTTTTTCCAGTCTGCCTTGTTGCCTAGAGTAATTTAAAATACAATGTTTATCTTCAGCAATTTTCAATGCATGGGTCCTGGGCAAACTGCTATGTTCAATAAAAGTGACAGGAGAAGGTGGAACTAAGGTCCTGCTTGGTGCTTAGGAAAATGGTAATTTGTCTTCTTATCATTTATCTCTAGACATTATAGTAAGCAGGTAGAGCAAGGGCTAGGATTTCATAATAATGAGATTTTCCACCAATTTCACCATGTAATTGGCTTTCCAAATGCAAATTTCACTGAAATCTGGCTAAGGATTCTTGTATTAAAGGGCTATCTGAATACATGGCTACATTTCTTCATCAACACATTTTCTGGCAATTCATAGCTCTATGTACTAGAACATGCCCAAAACAACCATCTTCTTAAACAAATAGTGTTAGGTTCTGAGTTTTGCTATACTTCATCTTTTTTCTTCCCCCCAAAAGTAGCACAGACTCTGATAAAGACATAACTTTGATAAAGACAAACATGAAGTTAAGTTAGGCCTCCAATTCCTCATTTATAAAATGTGGCAGGAATTAAATAAATACTCTCAAATGACCTTCTAAGACAACTGAATCACTTTTATTCTTGTTGTGCAGTGCTTAAGGTATTTGACTGCTAACAAGAAGGTTGGTGGTTCAAACTCATCAGCCACTCCACAGAGGAAGACTGGGCAATCTACTTCCATAAAGATTTACTACCTAAGAAACCCAATGGGGGTGGGTATGAGTCAGAATCAACTTGATGGCAGTGGGTTTGTTTTTGTTTGTTGGTTTGGTATAGTGTTTCTGAAAAGTTTAAAGAATGGTCAGTATACTTACAAAATCACTTCAGAAAACTAAAAGCCAAAATGAACATTATCTGTGTGGCAAAAGGTAAATAGTGAAAGAAAGAGCAAAGCATAAAAAAAAAAAATAGAAAGATAAAACAACGTGATAAGTAAAAAATACATGTGATAATAGTAAGTGTTAATAGGTAAGTTTATCTTATTAAGACAAACTCTCTCATTTAGGTCAAACTGCACATTTTCTATAAGTGACACACCTGAATAAAGTAGTTCAGAAAGATTAAAAATTGAATGGGTGGGGAAAAATATCAAGTAAGTATAAACAGAAATAAAATAAGGGTCATTATGTTAACAAAACCAAACGCAAAACCAAACGCATTGCCGTGGAGTTGAATCCGACTCATAGCGACCCCTCCTTGGGTTTCTGAGGCAGTATCACTATGGAAGTAGATTGCCCAATCTTCCTTCTGAGGAGTGGTTGGTGGATTTGAACCACCAGCCTTTTGGTTAGCAGCCAAATACCTTAGCACTATGCCACCACAGCTCCTTTCTATTAACAAGACACTAAATATTCACTAAAAAAAAGAGACAGTGTACAATTGTAAAAAGTTATTTTCAAAAATAGAATACAGCATAATTTTATATTAATGTTTAAAATTCTAAAATGAAGGTATAGTATTCATGAGTTTATAAATGCCAAAGCAGAAATAAAACATTTAAATTAATAAAGAAGAATTGATAAAAGTACAAAGAGAGGTCTTTTCATAGCTTGACGTACAGAAGACATTTATGATGACTAACATTTATTATTTACATGTTCAAGAATCTGTACTTAGCACTTTTACTGCCAAACACAATTTAATCCTTGCAAGCACCCTCTGACATAGGTACTTTGAATAGTCCCATTTTACTGATAAGGATAACTAAGTCTGTACAGGAATTAAATGACTCATCTAAAGTCACACAGTTAGTAAATGACAAAACCAGATTTGAAACATGTCTCCCTATTACCATAACCTATATAGAGAATCTCAATAAGTTAATTAATAAAGATAATTCAATAGCAATTGATTAAACTCTATGTTCTACAGACAAAATATAACTGATCAAAATCAAAGCTTTTATGATTTCCAAATTGTAAAAATTACACAATTTATATATATATATTTTTTACCATGACTTAACCTCCATTCTTTTTTTTTTTTTTTTTAAATTGTGATTTGGGTGAAAGTTTACAGAGCAAATTCACTTTTCATACAGCAATTCACAACATACACTTTGTCTCATGACATTGACTACAATTTACCACAATGCAACAGCTCCACTCCCACTTCCTCCCAATAGTTACCTCTTCCCTGTGTCCGTCCCTCCATACACTCCTGCCCCCTGAGCTGTCTCCCTGTGCATAAACAGCCTTTCTTTCTCCCATGACTATTCTCTCCAAGTAGCGTATCTACCTCGGGTAAATGTTCAACTCATATGCCTGTCTTTTGTTTGGCTGGAAGCCACAGGAGTGGGTTCAGTTCCAGACCTAAAGGGCAACTAGGGGCCATAGTCTCAGTGGTTCTACCAGGCTCTATCAGACCAGCAAAGGTGGTCCCCCACTTTTTTTTTTTCCCAAATGATTTTGAGTTTTGATCCACATTGTTCTCTCTCTCTATCCAGGACCCCCTACATAGATCCTCCTCTGAGTGGTTGACAGTGGTAGCCAGGCACCATCTAGTTCTTCTGGTTTCATAGTCGTATAGGCTGAGAATTGCATGGTGTACCAGTTGCTAGGACTAATAATTTCCAAGAATCTTTGGTTTTCTTCATTCTTTGCTCTGGACGAGGAGAGACCCATTGTTGCATCTAGATGGCTGCTTGCAAGCTTTTAAGAACCCAGTTGTTACTTGTAGTGTAGCAACTGGGATCTTAAAAGCTTTCCTGTAGTATGTTATGACAATTGAGGTTGATGTCCCCCTCTGTGACTACGGTCCCGAGCCCACAGGTTTAAGTGCTTGCTCCCTCTGGCTAGCTGGCTGTGACCAAGAAGTGACTAAAACCTTGCCCCTTGCCAGCTCTGCTATGTTGTTGTTGTTGTTGTTTGCCGTCGAGTCAGCCCCGACTCATAGCGACCCCTCCTTGGGTTTCCAAGGCAGTATCACTACAGAAGTAGGATTCCTCAACCTTCCTTCCGAGGAGTGGCTGGTGGGTTTGAACCGTCAGCCTTCTGGTGAGCAGTCAAGTGCCTTAGGCATTATGCTCTGCTATACACCTGGGAATTCTTACAGAACATACAAATACACTTGTAGAACCACTGTCTGCCAATCCTATACATGGTCTTGGGTACATCCCCCCCTGGATAGACATATCTAATAGTTCAGCCTGTCCACCCATCTATCCAACCGTATACCCATTTGCCTTCACTGACAATGCAGTACTATATGTACAAAAGGGTTCATCTTTGTTGTCTGTACCTTCCGTGTACCTCTGTCTGTCTTCCTCTTCCTCAGTGCCACCATGTTGATCACTCACATTGCCCTTCTCTTCACCCAAATCAATACTTACCTCTACCTATCTAACAGTGTTCCCTACCCTCCCCTTCCAACTGTGATAACCAACAAAGAAAATTTCCTTCCATAGATAAACCTTTCCTTGACTTTTTACAATAACAGACTAATGCAATATTTGTCCTTCTGTGATTGATTTATTTCACTCAGCATAATGTCCTCCAAGTTCATCCACATTATGAGGTGTTCTGCAGATTCTAGGTTATTCTTTAGGGTTGCATAGTATTCCATTGTGTGTATGCACCATAGTTTGGTTATCCATTCCTCAGTTGATGGACATCCACAATTTATATTCTTTAATCATAATCTAATGAAGTTGGAAACTAATAACCACAGAAAACAAAATTATCCAATCAGTTGGACATAAACAAATACTCTCCTCAATAATTTCTAGGCCAAAGAAGAAATGAAAACTATAATTGCAGATCATTTAGAAAATAATGAGAACTCTAGAAATCAAAACTGTGGGAGATAACCAACATGTGCATCAAAGGTCAGCTTGGAAGACTGAATGCTTATACTGTTACACATGAAAGAATGGAAATAAATAAATGAGATAGTTACTGTAAGGAATCAGAAGTAAAGTTGTTTAAAAAAAGCTTGAGGGGAGAAATAGAAATTAAGGCATAAAATAAAAATTAATAAGTTATTAAAGGAAAATAGAATTAGAGAATAAATCCAATAGCTTGATCTTAAGGGAGAGGGGAAGAACTCTAACCTGAAGTCTAATATTAAGAAAAGTAAAGCAACCCAAATCCTAAAACTGACAAAATTAATAATGAAAAAGGAAACATAACCCTAACATGGTGGAAATTTATGACTTATAATCCAGTAATACTGTTTATATACCTATGCATAAAAATTTGAAACTTTTAAGGAATTGGACCATGAACAAAGAAAATATAAATTATTAAACTGGCAAAGAATGAAGAAAGAAATCTAAATAGATGACCATGAAGAAACAGAAGAGGTTATTAAAGAAATTTACTTCAGGAAATGAACAAGGCTCATAGAAAAGTTTTTTCAAAATATCAAGAAATTAATGATTTCCATGTCAGCATCTTACAGGTTCACGGACGCTAAGTCAGAACAAAGAATATCTGAGAAGCTATGGAAGTAGCACAGTCAGGTACTGAACCCGACAAAGACAAAGACACATTTGGTGACCAGCTGATTTATCTGAGAACACAATTCAAATCAGTTGCTATCAAGTGAATTCTGCCTCATGGCAACCTCATGTGTGTCAGAGCAGAACTGTGCTCCAAAGTGTTTTCAACGGCTGATTTTTTAAAATGTAGATCACCAGGTTCTTCTTCTGAGGAGCCTCTGGGTGGACTCAAAGTTCCACCCTTTCAATTAGCAGCCAAGTGCAATAACTGCACACCCAGGGGCTCTGGAAGCATAATCGAGGATCCTTGTTTTCAGATTAAGCCCTTCCACGGCTGTTGCTGAGTTGAGCTTCCCTTGTTTGTCCCTTTTCCTTTAAATATGTAGTTCTAGCTGGAGAATATAGATGCTGACATTTTGAAACTTCCAAGACCACTTGAGCAAAATATGTTTTATTACTGTTGTTGTTGTGTGCTGTCGAAACCAAACTCACTGCCGTGGAGTCGGATCTGACTCATAGCGACCCCTCCTTGGGTTTCCAAGGCAGTATCACTATGGAAGCAGATTGCCCAACCTTCCTTTCTAGGAGTGGCTGGTGGATTTGAACCGGCAGCCTTCTGGTTAGCAGTCAAATGTCTTAGGTACTACACCAACAGAGAAGTAAGTAAAAAGTTAGGAGTCTGTTTTGATTTGGAAGTACAGATGTCTCTGGGTAGATATTCAAGTATCCTAAGAATTTTAGGTAAAAGGTATCCTGTGTATGCACAAATTATTGCTGCAGAAGAATGTTGAGGAGAATTTGGAAGAGAGATGAGTATTTTCTCATTCAATTGACTTCTGGTCTGATTTTAACATCTCAGTATGTGGCTTTTGATTTTTAAAACTTCAGGGATGGGATTAAAGGAGGAGAGATGAAACACAGAAGGGTATATATGGCTTTGGCTCCCCTCCACTGTGCCACAGGGCCCTTGCACTGCATTTTCACATAAAGCAATGCCTGTGCATCTAAAACAAGTAGAGAAGAACACAGAAATCTGGGTCACAGTCATGTGACCCAGGTAAACCAGGTAGTTCAACCAACTATGCAGAATGGAATTCTATTGAAAATGTTGGTTGGAAAACATACTAAGACACTTGTACACACTACTAAGTACCGATGTACATAAAATAAGTATTCTCTTTAGTTGAACACAGACTAGCAAGTAGACTTTTGTGTCAATCCCTTTGTCAATCTAAGCTTTTGCTAGGGGAGAGAAAGGAGCATTCATACTGAGGTTAGGTTCTTTTCCTTCCAAATCACGTGAGGCAAGCCATCTTTATTATTCATTAGCAAGTACAACGTAATGTCATCATTGCAGCACCACTGAAATCAGTCTGAGTTGGGAAAACATTTTCAATATTTCAACTGACTGCTTCACTAAGTCACAAATAACACAGTTAATCCAGAAGGTCACTCGCTTACAAAAATCTATTTGCTGTGCTTCAGAGCAAATTGAAAATATATATTACAAATGATGCCACCACTAACAAGCCTTCTCTGGGACAAGCCATCCTACTGTTTCCTCTTGCTGGCAGTTAGAAATAAAAATTCCCTCTCTTTAATGCCATTTTAATAAATACCCCAGGGACTATTTACTCAGGTGAGCGTATTTATTTGTAACCAGTGTTTAATGTAAAATTTAGCCTAAACTATGTGTGTTTCAACAATGGCCTATAAATAAAACATCATTCTGGGTATTTCATCTTTATCCCAACACTTTACACAATATTAGAGTAGCAGTTCCACTGGGAAATTTTTACAAACCTCAAACTATAAAAATCAGATAAATAACCAGAAGGCTTTCCTGCAAACCAGTATAGGGGAGATGAGAGCAGTTGGCAATTAATTATTGTTATGTCTGTGACTGAGAAGAGAATAGGTAGGTGTGTCCAAAGGCAGGGTGACTGACTGGGTGAGTCCTTTGTTAATGGGCCACCTGAACACAGGCGGTTCTACCTGCCTGTGTGGTAGAAAATGTGGACTGCATTTTGATATATGGAGAAGAGGACATTCTTCAGAGCTAGAGTTGTCACATTTAACAATACTTACTTGGAAATAATGCTAACATCATTGACATCTTTCTGATGTGCAAGCTTGTTCAAACAAGAGGCAGAAAACCACCCTCTGAAGATATTTGTTATGGATTGAATTCTGCCCCCGCCCCCCCCAAATTTGTATCGGAGTCCTGGCCCCTATATCTGTGACTGTGATGTTATTTGGAAATTGGGGTTGTTATGTTAATGAGGTCATACCTGAGTAGGTTGGCTCCTAAATCTAATCACTTCTAAGTTATCCAAAAAGCAGAATAGACACAGAGACACACAAAGGGAACAAAGATGACATGTAAGTACCTCTCTACCAGCAAAGGAACACCAGGGATTGCCAGTACTTATCAGACACTAGGAGTTGTTTTTGTTAGATGCTGTTGAGATGGCTCCAACTCATAGCAAATCCATGTTCAACAGAATGAAACACTGCCTGGTCCTGTGCCATCCTCACAATCCTTGCTATGCTTGAGCCCATGGTTATGGTCACTGAGTCAATCCATCTTGTTGAGGGTCTTCCCCTTTTTCTAGGAGAAAGGTCCTCAAAATGAACTGACATGGCCAAGACCCTGATTTGGACTTCTAGATTCTAGAACTGTGAGACGAATTCCTGTTCTTTAAAGCCACCAACTAGTGGGACTTTTTGTTGCAGCAGCACTGGATAACTAAGACAATACTGCTCAAATTGTTTAAGCCAAAGCCACTGAATAACAGACCTTCGAGTTCCTCTCACACAATCTCCTGACTTCACAGATAAAGAAACAGAAACTCAGAGAAGGTGTCACTTAAGGAAATGATCCAGACAGTAGAAATACTGATGCCAAAGCCAATGAGATGCAATATCAAGGGATAAACTGAAATCTCTGCCTTTAGTTTAAGGGATATTTTTTAAATCAACTGTGCTGGTAAATACTGCAAGAAATGATGCTTAATGTGATTCTTTTGTAAAAGTTAGGGAGATTTTAGTTGAACTGACAATGTGAAATTATCGCTAAAATATATATTCATTCCCAAGCAGAATTAAAAGTATATTGTCCTGAATGGGAGAAATAATATTTTTGCTGTACTGTATGGAGTCCCTGGGTGGTGGAAATGATTAATGCACTGGGCTGCTAACTGAAAGGTTGGTGGTTCTAGTCCACCCAAAATGCCTTAGAAGAGAGGACTAGTGATCTGCTTCTGAAAAATCAGCCATTGAGAACCCTGAGGAGCACAGTTCTACTCTGACTCACATGGGACTGCTATGAGTTGGAATTGACTCAATAGCAACTGGTATTTTCTGGCTGTACTATTTGGTTTGGACCATTATCTGGAATATAGTTTTCAGTTTTGGATGTCATCTATTAAAAGGCCCCTGGCAGGCTGTGGTAGATAGAAGGAAGGACTACCAGGAAGTTGAGAGGTCTGTATAGCACATCATAAAATGAACATATAAAGGATATGTTTGGAAAGGGGTGGGGGTGCGGAGCTTAAGGAATGAAGCCAGTAATAGGTAAACATTCCTGGGCACTTCAGAAGGCCCACTGGCATACGGCCAGCACACAGAAGCCTATGCATGGAGACACAGAGAAGGGGCTCAGGAGGAAAGGGTATGAAAGGAGGGGGGTCAGAAAAAAATCTTTTGAGTTCCTCACAGGTGGCTCTCATTGAAACTACACTAATTTTATCTTTTATCTTTTTTTTTTTACTTATAAGGAAAAATTCTCTGCTGGAGCTTCATAAAGAATAATCATTGGGTTTCAAAGCTGAAGAAGTTCCCTTTGATCAGAAGTTATCAAGTAAGCAGGACTCTGCAAGAGGAGACAGATGGGTAGCCTGTCTCCTGAAATCACAGTTCAGCTGCCCCTGATGGGTTTCATTGGGATACCCTCCTACATGCCCTATCATTGATACCTGCTCCAGGTTTGGTCCAGGATCAGGGCTAGTTATGGGACAGCCAATGTTTTCTCTCTGCTCCCATAAAAGTGGTTTCTATTATTGAGCTCAGAAAGAAGATGTAATATAAAATCTATACAGCTTACAGAGAAGGTGACTCTATTTGATTGTGGAAATGTTAGGGGTGAGAAGTCCTTGGGATATGTGGATATAAGACTGGCAATGCCAAATAGGAAGTCACCACCTTTTGCTACTGAATGTTTCACTATTCAGTTCATTCACCTTTGCCTAATTATGACATAACTCTCACTATCTTTATCTGATGAAAACATTTCAGCTGAAGTTCAAATAAGCAAATGCAACTACTGATATGCAGTCAGGGTACAGGGCATCTGTATTTAAGATTTCAAACTGGTACCTTAAATCTTTGTCATATATTATCACTAGAGTTGAAATCAACTCCACAGCACATATGAACACCACCACCTTAAATCTCAGCCTTCCAGAACCCAAAAATCTAAATTGTTGCTGCTACAACAGCCCAGTATAGGTTCTACTTCCTTGTGGACCCTGGTACCAACCCAGGCTGAGCCATGACTCTTCCTCTCACAGATTGCAAAACTCGCTGTGTTCCTTTAGCTGGACGTACACCTGCTTGTTTATGGGAGGTTGGTAGCTGGCTTGGCTGGAGGCAAGCAGAAACCACAAGGTGCCATAGAGTGGTGCATCTCAAGCATCTGGGTGTGTCAAAATCACCTTGGCATCTTGTTAAAATGCAGTTTCTGATCCAGGAGTTCTGGAGTCAGGCCTGAGAGTCTAAATTTCTGGTGATCTACATCTGATGTTGCTAATCCTCAGGCCATATTTGGAGTGTCAAGGTCACAGAGAGGTGCTAAAGAGAAATAAGCATTTAACTGACACTCCCTGGAACAATCAGATGAAATAAAATGATATTAAACAAAGGAAAACTTCAGAGGAGATAGTGGGCAGCTACTCGAAATATTTGGATCAGAAAACACTCCCAAAGATTTTTCTTTTTTCTGGGCCATCCAAAAATCTCTTCTCGTAGAAGAGAAAAGAATTATCTCCTACATAATATACTTTATGATTTTGCTTTCATAATTTTCAATATATGCGCTATAACTATGGCATACTGGTATAGACTTTATTAAGCTCTTGAGTATATATTATATATATGACTCAAAAGAATGGGTTGATTTACACTGATATATGCTGCCACTATATTAATTATTATTAATGTATTATCACTAAATCATAGCCAAAATAAACTAATGATGAAAACCACATTTTATTGAGCAGCTGCCATGTGCCAGGTACTGTAGTAGAAGTTTTACATATATCATCACAAATCCTGAATCCATGAGAGATTGATATGATAATCTCCATGTCAAAGGGGGAAGAAACTTAGGCACAGAGAAGTAGAGAAACGTGATCAAGCCCCACAGCTACTAAGTTGTGGAGACAGGATTCAAACTCATAATCATCTGACTACAAAATCTGAGACCTTTCCACTTCATCATGATGCTGTTCACAGTGAGATGTGTGTGAGGACTCAGATCAGACCTATATCTATATCTGCATCTATATGTTTGCCTTTGTTCATATCTATACCTACATCTACAACTACACCTACATCTAGAGTTCTCACGTGGTGAAAATGGTTAACATGCTCAGCTGCCAACTGAAAGACTGGAGGTTCGAATCCACCCAGAGGCTCCTGGGAAGAAAGGCCTGGTGATCTACATCTGAAAAATCAGCCACTGAAGACCCTATGGAGAACAGTTCTACTCTCACACATCTAGGGTCACCATGAAGCAAAATTGACTTGATGGCAACTGGGTTGGTTTTCATACCTATATGTATCTATATTCATACACATATTCAGACTTCAAAAGGCTGCAATTAAAAGAATTGTAAATTTGCAAAGCTAGAGACTGCTTTATGTTTTATTCATCTCCAGTCACAATTTTATAAAACTTTCCAAATTTTCTGAAAACGTTCCTCAAGCATTTCCCAGGGGCATACAGGCACTTTCCATAAGGCAAGAACAAATGACCCAAATGCAATGTCACGCCTAGAATACTGACACAATCTCTTCCTATGTAAGCCTTTTTAATTTTCAGAAAAGAATTTCATTTGGCTTATTCAGAGAGTGAAAGCTGGTGTCAAATACTTGCGAACATACAGAAACTCCTTGAACCTGGCTGTCATTCCCAATGCTCCCTTAGGCCCAGCAGTACCAGGGTTCTTGGTTAGACAGGAGAGAGAAATTTTTGAAACTATTGAGCAATGAAGGGTAAGGCTGAGGCATATTTGAGAGAGTTCTCTTTTATAGGACTTAAAACATATATTGGAAAGCATGTGAACTGTTTGCACCGGTTTTGTAAGTTCTGAAAGAAAGACGGCATAAACTGGATGACTTCTGAAGGCCCCTTCCTAGCCTTGATTCAATGAAATATCATAGAAATAAATATGAGGGCCTAGTATTTATTGTTGAGGAGCAGAGTAGTAATTTTGTACAGTTGAGGCAAAATAACACTGACAGGTTTGCCTTAGCTGTGCTGTATGGCAAGTCAATATCAAGCATAGTTTTTCCCTCACTAATCATTTCAGTAATTATTATGGTAATTAAAGCTCCATAGATCAAAATCACCAGTTGTATTATTGAACACCCTTTCTTCCCTTTTTCTCCTTGGAAAATAATGGTTTCGGGTCCTCACTGGGGGGAAGGGTTTGCTTAAGGTCACTCCCCTCAAGCCTCCCCCAGTGATGGTAGGTCAGTCAGACTGTGACAGAATAACGACAAGTGAGGGTTGCAGGAGCCCCACAAACCAAGCTTGGTGGGAAAAAGCCCATAATATGCCCCTCTTCAGAAAGGGAAGAGAATCAACCCTGTTCCTTTTCTTTTTGTGCTAAAATATCATGATCCCCTCAGTTGCTACAGTGTAGGTCACAGACTTTGTGTCAGGAGATGATAGGAAGGGCAGAGATTGGGGTAGAATTGATTGGCACTCACATCCTTTTCCTCCTGTATTAGCTGTATGTTCTGGGGAAGTTACCTCATTCTCAGTTTTCTACTTGTGAAATGGAGATGGTATGTAATTTTATAGGCTTGTTAGGAAGTTTAAGAAAACATATATAGTTCACAGAACAAGGAATTGCTCAATCAAAAAAAAATTAAGAGCAAGTAAGAAGAGCTTTTAGAGGAAAACGACTCGACGACAGTGAGTTACATTAGAGAAGTGAAATGAAGGTGTGGGAGGGCCTTGTCAATAGTCATGTGATTAGCAAGTCCACGAGTAGCAGAATCAGACTAGAACTGACTCCAGCGTAGCCACATTAATTAATAAATGCCCTGCAGCCATTTATAGGGTCCGTCTCCTTTGTTTACTACTCATCCCCAAGAAGGAAATTCTCTGCCTGCAGCTCCTGGAAATCACTTACTCTAACCTTGCATGAATAAGGCAGTGCTGGTTCAATGGTAGAATTCTTGCCTTCCATGCAGAATACTCAAGTCCGATTTCCGATCAATGCACTTTATTCTCAACCACCATCCATCTGGTCATTAAGACATGCATGTTGCTATGATGCTGAACAGGTTTCAGCAAAGCTTCCAGACTAAGAAAAGCCTGGCAATCTACTTCTGAAAATCAACTAATGAAAACCCTATAGATCACAAGGTCCTGGGATGGCACAGTCCTGGGCTGTTTTATTCCATTGTGTATGGGGTTGCCATGATCCAGGGACTGACTCCATGCCAGCTAACAACAACTAACAGTCTTGCATGAAATCCCACACACCCCATATGCTGTTGGGTAAATGCTGCCTCCATTTAAGTTTGGGACTCCAGCTCCTGGTTTCCAGCCACCAGGCTGCTTCTCTGAAGCAAAGCCTAAAGATGGAAGATGCCATTGACATTGCTTGTCGATATTACTGACAGTAAAGGTCTTGCTTTTACTTTACTAAAGAGCAGCTCAAGCAGACAAAGCCAATTACTATAATGAAATGTGCAAAGACCTGGAGTTAGAAAACCAAAAGGGAAGAACATGCTCAGCATTTCTCAACCTGAAAGAACTGAGGAGAAAATTTAAGCCTCGAGTTGCAATACTGAAAGATTCTGTGGGCAAAATATTGAATGATGCAGGAAGCATCAAAAGAAGATGGAAAGAATACACAGAGTCGCTGTACCAAAAAGACTTGGTCAATCTTCATCCATTTCAGGAGGTGGCATATGACCAAGAACTAATGGTACTGAAGGAAGAAGTCAAAGCTTCACTGAAGGAATTGGCAAAGAACAACGTTCCAGGAATTGACGGCATATCCACTGAGATGTTTCAACAAATGGCTGCTCCACTGGAGGCACTCACTTGGTTATGCCAAGAGATTTGGAAGACAGCTACCTGGCCAACTGACTAGAAGATACCCATATTTGTACCCATTCCAAAGAAAGGTGATCCCACAGAATGTGGAAATTATCAAACAATATCATTAATATCTCACGCAAGTAAAATCTTACTGAAGATAATTCAAAAACGGTTGCAGCAGTACATTGACAGAGAATTTCCAGAGGTGCAGGCTGGATTCAGAAGAGGACATGGAACAAGGGATATCATTGCTGAAATCAGATGGATCTTGGCTGAAAGCAAAGAATACCAGAAAAATGTTTACTTGTGTTTTATTGACTATGAAAAAGAATTTGATTGTGTGGATCATAACAAATTACGGGTAACATTGAGAAGAATGGGCATTCCAGAACACTTGATTGTACTCATGAGGAACCTGTACATAGACCAGGAAGCTGTCATTCAAAGAGAATGAGGGGACACTGCATGGTTTAAAATCTAGAAGGGAGTGCATCAGGGTTGTATCCTTTCACCATACTTGTTTAATCTGTATGCTGAGCAGATAATCCAAGAAGCTGGACTATATGAAGAAGAATGTGGCATCAGAATTGGAGGAAGAATCATTAACAACCTGTGATATACTGATGACACAACTTTGCTTGCTAAAAATGAGGATGACTTGAGGCACTTACTGATGAAGATTGAAGAATACAGTCTACAGTATGGATTCCAAAAAAAAAAAAAAAAAACCCAAACATATTGCTGTCGAGTCGGATCCAACACATAGCAACCCCTCCTTGGGTTTCCTAGGTGGTATCACTATGGAAGTAGATTGCCCAACCTTCCTTCCGAGGAGCAGCTGGTGGATTTGAACCACCAGTCTTCTGGTTAACATCTCAATATAAAGAAAACAAAAATCCTATAAGCAGCATCATGATAAATGGAGAAAGGATTGAAGTTGTCAGACACTTCACATTGCTTGGTTCTATGATTGATGCCAATGGAAGCAGCAGTCAGGACATCAGATGATGTATGTTGTTGTTGTTGTTATGTGCCGTCGAGTAGGACCCAACTCATAGCGACTCCTACTTGGGTTTCCGAGGCAGTATCACTATGGAAGTAGATTGCCCCATCTTCCTTCTGAGGAGTGGCTGGTGGGTTTGAACCACCAGCCTTCTGGTTAGCAGTCAAGTGCCTTAGGCATGACTGGGCAAAACATCTGCAAAGGACCTCTTTCAAGGGCTGAAGGGCAAAGATGTTTCCTTGAGGAGTAGGGTGCGCCTGACCCAAGCCATGGTATTTTCAATCATCTCATGTGCATGTGAGAGCTGAACAATGAATAAGGAAGACGGAACAAGAGTTGATGCTTCTGAGTTGTGGTGCTGGTGAAGAATGCTGAAAGTACCAGGGACTGCTAAAAGATCTAACAAATCTGTTCTGGAGGAAGTGCAGCTGGAAGTGCTCCTTGGAAGCAAAAATGGCCAGACTTTGTCTCACATACTTTGATCATGTTATCAGAAGGGACCACTCCCTGGGGAAGGATGTCATGCTTGGTAAGATGGAGGGTCAATGAAAGAGAGGAAGGCCCTCAATGAGATGGATTGACACAGTGGCTGTGGCAATGGGCTCAAGAATAGCAAGGATCTTGGAGCTGGCACGGAACCAGACAGTGTTTCTTTCTGCTGTGCATAGGGTCACTATGAGTCGGAGATGATTTGATGGCACCTAACAACAATGACAAAGGTCTTGCATCTCTCAGGTACCACAGGAGGGGTGAGTGTTGGGGTGAGAAGCAAGAGGAGAGAAAGGGCTTATTAAAATGTAAATATTTATTTTAAAGCAGAAGTTAACATTTTTCAGTGAGTTCTACTGTGAAGCCTGTGGGGTTTGTGATTAGGCTGAGCAAACTAAGATGAGTTTATTGGTATTTATTCATGGCTTTCATGTGTAAAAGTACATTTAATGTACACACTCTGTAAGGTAGCATCATCATCTCCATTTGGCAGGCTGTATGTATGTGTGTGGGGGCTGTATGCATGCACTTAGTGGCAGCCCAAGAGCTCTTTTTGGAAGGTCAATAGCAACAGGTGACATTTACCGAGCATGTACTCTTAATGTTGACCATTCTCAGAGCTTTATGTGAATTCACTCTACTTAGTCTCACAGCAACCACAGGAGGAAAGTACAGGTAAGGAAACTGAGGCACTAAGAGACCATATAACTTCCCTAAGATCAAAGAGTTAGGTGGTGTGGCCAATATCTGAATGCAGAAATCTGGGTCTCAAGCCTACACTGTCGGCCAGGCTACCTCCATGAGTACCTGCCTTGTTGAGATTAATACTTTTAGCACAGTTGACTGAGCCAGGAGCTTACATCTCCTAGCCCTATGCTGTTCACATAGTCAACCAATAAAGCCTGAGTTCTTGAAGGATATGTTCAAGGTCCCTGAGAAAGATGGAAAAGGTCTGGCTCTTTCCCCTGAATTTAGAGGACTGGGGCCAAAGATACCAAATGGTAGCCTCTTCTCATGATGGCATGGGACCCTGCAACTGAGGAAAGGCTTCTGCCTGTTACCCCAGAACCAATCTTTCCTATCTTAAATGACTTATATCTTAACGTACCTGGTCCCTGGGAGACAGGCAAGGCTGCCAAGTGGCACATTCCCAGTGCAGAGGACCAATCTTAAACAATCTTGGTCCAAAGGAATATGGTTAATTCTTAGGTGAGTTGGGGATAGGAAGTCTATGTCTACTGATCTGCAGAAGAGAGGAAAGAAAAAGGATGCAGAAGTTGTTTATGCATTCAGAGTCAAACCCCAGTTCCTAGAATGTTAGGGATGGAGGATACTTTTGAAATCATCTAACCTAGACCCCCATTTTAGAGATAAGAGGCCCAGGGATAATAGGTGACTTGAAGTTTACACAAGTTGAAACAATCAGATCTTTTTCCTCTCAGCCCAATATTTTCCTTGTATGTCATTCAGCCAACATCCATCAACCTAATAAAATGGCAGGTCCTTAAAGTCAGAATTATTGCCCAGACCATGTGCCTCTCACCCTACACCCACTAATTCCCCCCATTAATTGGCTGCTTTGCTCCAATTACACTATTGGCATGGTAACTCCATTCTTTTCCGCCAGTCTTTGCTTATGTGATGATTGTCAGCTTATGGTGAGGACACTAGGTGAGTAGTCAGGAACTCAACTTCTAATTTCAAATGATCCCCAAGATACTGGAGGAGCTTGGGGGAAGTCTCCTGGACACATTAGGCCTCAGTTCATTCCCCTGCATGATGGGGGCCTCTGAGTGTTTCCTACTCAAACTTACCATAGCCAACCATGCCAGGAGCTGCCAACTTTGACACTGAAATTAATAACTGTTTTTATACCTGGAATGTCCCTTCTTTTCCCTATTTGCCATTAAGAGTCCTATGTTCCCTTCAAAGTGTAGGCCTCCTCTACCCTCATTAAGTTAAACTGATCCATAATTCTCTGAATTTCTGTAACACTGTGAACCTCATTATTATAAGACTTCCTCTGTCTTCCCTGTCCATTCCACCAACCAGTATTCAAATACCCTGGGGTCAAGGACTATATCCTCACACACAGAAGCATCTCAATAAATTTTTTTTGGAATGAATTGTGCCAAAAGTAGTTTCCTTGGATCCCCTAGTAACATACTTTGTGTTAAGGGTATGACCTATCCCTTTGGCATATCTATGAATTTGAAGGTAGCCACCACCTATGTTCTGCCTTAGGCTAGGCATGAAGTGAATTACTTAATGTTGTTACGTGTCATTGAGTCGGACCTGACTCATAGCGACTCCTGCTTGGGTTTCCGAGGCAGTATCACTATGGAAGTAGATTGCCCCATCGTCCTTCCGAGGAGTGGCTGGTGGGTTTGAACTGCCAGCCTTCTAGCTAGCAGTCAAGTGGCTTAGGCACTAAGCTACCAGAGCTCCTGAATTACTCAGTATAGCAGCTAAAAGCCCAGCACTGGAGCCAACCTGCCCAAGCCCTAGTCAGATGCTCACCAACTCTGAGCTATGATAAATTACTTAACTTGTGTGTCTCAGTTTCCTCATCTGTTGTTAACTGCTATGGAGTCAGCCCCTGATTTACAGTGACCCCATGCACAGTGGAACAAAACACTGCCTAGTCCTGTGTTATCCTCATGATTGCTTGTGGATTGGACTGTTGGGATCCAAAGGATTTTCATTGGCTGATTTTAGGTACTGAATCATCACTCTTGCTTTCTAAATTGTCTTAGTCTGCAAGTTCTGCTAAAACTCAATCGGCATCATAACAGCACGGAAGCTTCCATTGACAACAGGTGGTGGCTGTGCATGAGGTCCACTGGCTAGGAATTGAAACTGGATCTCCTGCACAGAAGGCGAGGATTCTACCACTGAACCACCACTGCCTCCTTCCTTATCTACACCATCCCCATAAGAAGCATGAGTTAAATCACACGTGAATGCAAGTCCTGGTTTGCCTCCAGGCATTTTCCCAGGACCTTCCTGCAGAAGAGTAGGGTCCACAGAGGGAGGCCAGATTGGACACCCAGCTGATTCCAGGGCTACCTACACTTGCACTTTCTTGCAAAGGATAATTCCTGTGTCACTCCTCTTCATGTTTCATTTGACCACAATTATAAAATATTAATTGCATACAGTGTGTTAAATGATGGCAATTAAAGTGATGGCCTGATTTTATTAATATTTGATCACAAATGTAGCATAATAAAATGTCCCTGGTGTCCCTTTCCTTGCACGGCAGCAATCTGCGAGGAGGAGGCGCAGGTCCTCCTTCTCAGACGGCTGCTCTTTTGTGGATTGGAATTCTTTCCCAGTATATTTGTGGGCAGATTTATGCCTTGTAATTCAACTGAAGTATTTTTAATCTCTCCCATATGTGAAACCTTGGGAAGTTGTAAAACAATTCACAAACAGACTGTAGGTAAGACCTAGCCAATCTTTCCCGTGGGCAGCAATCTTTTCTCTTCTTGGTGAAAATAGGAAGGTGCCTCCATGCTTCATACACCAAAACAGCTTTCTTTCCTTCACTTTTCTTGCTTATGGCACTGAAATACCCACCATAAACTTCTTTCATGTAGAGACAGAGAATCAGATCAGCTGAGCAGGGTTGTGTGGTACCAACCTCAATGTTGTTGTTGTTAGGTGTCATGGAGTTGGTTTCAACTTATAGAGACCTAAAGTATGAAACACAGCGTAGTCCTATACCATCCTCAAACGATCATTGTTATGCTTGAGTCCATCACTGCAGCCACTGTGTCCATCCATCTCATTGACCCTCTTACTTTATCAAGCATGGTATCCTTCCCAAGGGACTGGTCCCTTCTGATAGCATGACCAAAGTATATGACATAAAGGCTGACCATTCTCACTTCAAAGGATTATTCTGGCTGTATTTCTTCCAAGGCAGATTTGTTCATTCTTCTGGCAGTTCATGGTGTATTCAGTATTCTTCATGAACATAACAATTCAAATGAATCAATTCTTCAGTCTTTCGTATTTATTCACTGTCCAGCTTTCACATGCATATAAGGCTATTGAAAAGACAATGGCTTGGGTCAGGCACACCTTAGTCTTTAAACTGACATCTTGCTCTTTTTTTTTTTTTTTTTT
>NW_006921934.1:1897056-1931293 GCF_000298275.1 Orycteropus afer afer
TTTCTTTGTTGAAGAGGGTCTGTGCAATCCTTCTGCCTAGTCCGCCATCTTGCCCCGCCTCACATCTTGCTCTTTAACACTGTAAAAAGGTCTTCTGCAGCACATTTGCCCAGTGCAATACATCGCTTGATTTCCTGATTGCTGCTTTCATGGGTGTTGATTGTGGATCCAAGTAAAATGAAATCCTTGACAACTTCAATCTTTTCTCCATTTATCATGATATTGCTTATTGGTACAGTTGTGAGGATTTTTGTTTTCTTTACGTTGAGGTGTAATACATACTGAAGGCTGTAGTCTTCCATCTTCATCAGTAAATGCTTCAAGTTGTCTTTACTTTCAGCAAGCAAGGCCATGTAATCTATATGTCAAGGTTGTTAATGAGTCTTCCTCTAATCCTTATGCTGCATTCTTCTTCATATAGCCCAAGTTCTTAGACTATTTGCTCTGCATACAGATTCAATAAGTATAGTGCAAGGATACAATGAATTACATTGTGGAAAATGGATATTGCAGAATAGTTAATTGTGCTCATAAGGAAGTGTATATAGACCAAGAGGCAGTCATTCAAACAGAACAAGGAGATACTGTATGGTTTAAAATCAGGAAAGGTGCACATCAAAGTTGTATCCTTTTACCAACCTCTGTAGGGAGGCTCTGGTGGTGTAGTGCCTAAGGTATTTAACTACTAACGAGAAGGCTGGTGGCTCATAACCCACCAGCCACTCCATGGAAGGAAGATGGGGCAATCTACTTCCATGAAGACTTACCACCTCAGAAACCCAATGGGGGTCATTGTGAGTGAGAATCAACTCAATGGGAGTGAGTTTGCTTTTTTTTGCTTTTTTTAAATAGTGAGGCTAAAAGGAGCACTGGTGGCATATTGGATAAGGCATTTATTTGCTGCTAACTAGAAGGTCAGTGGCTCAAACTCACCAGCTGCTCTGTGGAAGGAAGATGGGACTATCTACTTCCGTAGATTTACAGCCTAGGAAATCCAATGGGGACACTATGAGTCACAATTAACTCAACAGCAGTGAGTTATTTGTGAGTTATAAGGAGGTTAAATATTAATGGAAATGCACAAAAATGGAGAGCAGTGTATTTTCCTGGATTATGGTGCAAACTGTTTATATCCTAAGGTGCTAACAGGAAAGTTAGAGGTTAAAGTCTATCCAGAGGCACCTCACAAGAAAGGCTTGGCAATTTACTTCTGAAAAATCAGTGATTGAGAGCCATGTGGAGCACAATGCTACTTTGAAACACATGAGTGGCAATGAGTTGGAATTGACTCAATTCCAGTTGGTTTTTAGATTCACAGGATAAGTAATATTTTTAGAGGAATTAAAAAAAATGTTTTTTGGCTGTGCAAAATATCTGGGTTATCGTCCTATGTTTTGGTTTGCTTTTTTTTTTTTTTTTTTTGGTAAGAGGTAGAATCAGAGAAGATGCTGAGCCAAATAGTTGCTTTCTTCCCTTCTCTTACAGGGATGATGCCAGCATGTGAGCAAATGCTCCCACCTGGAAGTTGAATGGGAAGTCAGTGATGGTAGGAAGAGGACAGAATGGAGAATTCTTTCTAGCAGTTGTAGGAGTTGCAGCAAGATGGAGTTTTTGGAAGCAGTCATGCTAACATCAGTTTAGGGTGTGAGTGGCAGAAGCTGCAGCATTTGATGTTCAGTAGGAGCCATAATAGTTCATTGGTACCATTCTAAGTGTTTTCTCAGGCTGTGTCTAAGCCTGGTTCTCTAGCTTTCCCAGCAATTCTGTGAGCTAACTAATACCTCTTAACATATTTATTTGCTGCTGAAATCAATGAGCACAGGTTTCTGTTGCTTGTGAGCAGGAATTCTGGCTGACACAAGATGCTTGAGGCCTCCAGAGTTAATGCTCAGATGGTAGTCGATACCCTGTTCTAAGAAAAAGATTTCTGGTGGCACAGTGGTTAAAGCACTCAGCTGCTAACCGAGAGGTCAGTGGTTCAACTCCACCAGCCCATCTGTGGGAGAGCAATGTGGCTGTTGGCTTCTGTAAAGATTCACAGCCTTGGAAACCCTATGGGGAAGTTCTACTTTGTCCTATAGGGTTGGAATTAATTTGATGGTAGTGGGTTTGATTTTTTGGTTCTAACAAAGGCAGGAACAGTAAACCAGTTGCTTGCATTACTGAGCAAGTATGCATGTTTGAGGCCAGAGCAGAATCACCAGGACAATAGAGATTGGGTAATTTTTGTTGTTGTTGTTTTTCTCCTCTTGCATAGTACCTAGTCTTTCCTGAACTAAATGTTGAACAAACAATTAAAGAAGTTTAAATGAGAACTTAATTATTACATTGCCTTTTGTGGGAGGAATGCTACATAGCTTGGTCTAATTGTATTATCAGGAGGCATATCTATTTCAACTGGGCTAAAGTATAAACTCTCAAACTACATTCCACTGTGCTCAAGTAGGCCTACTATTATTCAAATCTATGCACCAACTACCAAAGTCAAAGATGAGGAAATCAAAGATTTCTACCAACTTCTGCTGTCTGAAATTGACGAAACATGCAAACAAGATGTGTGGATTATCACTGGTGACCGGAATGCAAAAGTTGGAAACAAAGAAGAGTTACTGGTGGTTGAAAAATATGGCCTTGGTAACAGAAATAATGTTGGAGATTACATGACAGAATTTTGCAGGACCAATGATTTATTAATTGCAAAACTTTTTCCCAACAAGATAAGCTATGTCTATACATGCAGATCGATCTCACAGGAATCTAATTGACTACATCTGTGGTTAAGAGGCGATGGAGGAGTTCAATATCTTCTGCCAAAACTAGGCCAGGAGCTGATTGTGGAACAGACCATCAACTGCTCACATATCTCTTCTGAATTTAGAGACCATATAAAGAATAGATTTGATGCACTGAACACCAATGACCAAAAACCAAAGGAATTGTGGGATGACATCAAGAACATCATCCATGAAGAAAGCAAAAGGTCATTAAAAAGACAAGAAAAGAAGACCAAAATGGATGTCAGAAGAGACTCTGAAACTTGCCCTTGAATGTAGAATAGCTAAAGCAAATGGAAGAAATGACAAGATAAAAGAACTGAACCGAAGATTTCAAAAAGCAGGTCGAGAAGAGAAAGCCAATTACTATAATGAAATGTGCAAAGACCTGGAGTTAGGAAACCAAAAGGGAAGAACACGCTCAGCATTTCTCAACCTGAAAGAACTGAGGAAAAAAATGTAATCCTTGAGTTGCAATATTGAAAGATTCTATGGCAAAATATTGAATGATGCAGAAAACATCAAAAGATGGAAGGAATACAGAGTTACTGTACCAAAAAGAATTGATCAATGTTCATCCATTTCAGGAGGTGCCATATGATCAAGAACCAATAGTAGGAAGAAGTCGAAGCTGCACTGAAGGAATTGGCAAAGAACAAGGTTCCAGAAATTGACAGAATACCCATTGAGATGTTTCAACAAATAGATGCCATGGTGGAGGCACTCACTCAGTTATGCCAAGAGATTTGGAAGACAGATACCAACTGACTGGAAGAGATCCACATTTGTACCCATTCCAAAGAAAGGTGATCCCACAGAATGTGGAAATTATCAAACAATATCATTAATATCATGTGCAAGTAAAATCTTACTGAAGATAATTCAAAAATGGTTGCAGCAGTATGTTGACAGAGAGCTTCCAGAAATGCAAGCTGGATTCAGAAGAGGACATGTAACAAGGGATATCATTGCTGATGTCAGATGGATCTTGGCTGAAAGCAAAGAATACCAGAAAGATGTTTACTTGTGTTTTATTAACTATGCAAAAGCATTTGATTGTGTGGATCATAACAAATTATGGATAACACTGAGAAGAATGGGAATTCCGGAACACTTAATTGTACTTATGAGGAACCTGTACATAGACCAGAAGGCTGTCATTTGAACAGAACAAGGGGCACTGCATGGTTTAAAATCAAGAAGGGAGTGCCTCAGGGTTGTAACCTTTCAGTATACTTATTCAATTTGTATGCTGAGCAAATAATCCAAGAAGCTGCATTGTATGAAGAAGAACGTGGCATCAGGATTGGAGGAATAATCAATAACACCCTGCAATATGCTGACAACACAACTTTGCTTGCTGAAAGTGAGGATTACTTGAAGCACTTACTGATGAAAATTGAAGACTACAGTCTACAATATGGATTACATCTCAATATAAAGAAAACATAAATCTTCACAACTGAACCTATAAGCAGCATCACTATAAATGGAGAAAAGATTGGAGTTGTCAAAGACTTCATATTGCTTGGTTCTACAGTCAACACCAATGGAAGCAGCAGTCAAGATATCAGACAACATATGGCATTGGGCAAATATGCTTTAAAGAGGTCTTTCAAGTGATGAAGTGCAAAGATGTCTCCATAAAGACTAAGGTGCACCTAACCCAAGCCATGGTGTTTTCAATCGCCTCTTATGCATGTGAGAGCTGGACAATGAATAAGGAAGACCAAAGAAGAGTTGATGCTTTTGAGTTGTGGTACTGGAGAAGAATGCAAAAAGTACCATGGTCTGCTAAAAGGACTAACAAATCTGTCTTGGAAGAAGTGCAGCTGGAATGTCCCTTGGAAGGGAGAATGGCCAGACTTCGTCTCACCTACTTTGGTCATGTCAGAATGAACCATTCCCTGGAGAAGGCTTTCATGCTGGTAAAGTGGAGGGTCAAACAAGGCCCTCAATGAAATGGATTGACACAGTGGCTTCAATGATTGGCTCAGGTATAGCAAGAATCTTGAGGCTGGCACAGGACCAGGTAGTGTTTTGTTCTGCTCCGTGAAGGGTTGCTATGAGTTGGAGACAACTCTGTGGCATCTAACAACAACAACGAGCAGGCCTTGAGAGTCATCTCCAAAGGCCATAAGTGAATCAAAATATGCCAGTCCTTCCTTTGATCTTTGTGGATAGTTTCATAAACTTTCATTTTTTATATGTGATTTCAGAAGAAAGCCCTGCTGATAGACTTCCTAAAACTCAGTCATAAAAATGACCAGGCTTACTGGTCTGATAGAGACTGGTGGAACACTGAGGCTATGGCCCTTAATAACCTTTCTAATCTGGAACTGAATTTATCCCTATGGGTCAACTTTCAGCCACAGGACAGACAGGCCTGTAAGGTAAACAATGACACCAAGGAGATACATACTCCTTAGAAAAATCAAGCTTTCAAGATTAAAAGGGCAGCATTTGCACAGGGATAAAGCTCAGAAGGCAGGAGGGGATAGAAAAGAAGGATGAATGGAAATGGGAAACAGGGAGGAGGTGGGAAGAATGCTGTTACACTGTAGGGATTGCATTCAATGTCACAAAACAAAATGTGTATGAATTATTGAAGTGAAAACCATTTTGCCCTGTAAACTTTCACTGAGATCACAATAAAAAAGAGAAGAAAAGGAAACCTTATGGAACACAATTCTACTCTAATATATGTGGGGTTGCCATGAGCCAGAGTGAACTTGACAACAAGTGGTAAAGGGCCATCTGCTGTGAGTTATGAAGACAAAAGCTTACCTTTGGTAAACTAAAATTAGTGAATTATCAGAGTTTATTGGCGTATTGGACTCAATGGAGTTCCTGGGTGTTGCAGATGGTCAAGTGCTCCACCACGAGCCAAAAGGCTGGTGGTTCAAACTCACCCTGATGAGCCTCTAAAGATAGGCCTGGTGATCTGCTACAGCCTTGAAAACTCTATGGAGCAGTTCTACTCTGCACATATAGGGTCACTAGGAGTCAAAATTGACTTTACACCAACTAACAACAACACTGAATAGCATTCCATGTTCCAATAAGAATTCTGAGTCCTGTGTTAACATTTTAATCACATTCATTTTATCTTCCCTTCCAAATTCTCTCTTTCTGTTAACATTTTATCCCATTTATTTTATTCTCCCTTCCAAACTCTATTTATAGTTATATATATATTTTATTTTTCTGAACCATTTGAGAGAGAGTTATAGATATGATAACCATTTCAGAGTGGATTTTCTAAAAACAAAGACATTCTCCTACATAATTTCAGTACAGGTAGTCATTGATTTACAATGTATTCAAGTTATGATGAACTGCACTTATGACCATCTTTTTTTTTTTTTTGCACATCATATCTTTAGTAATATGTACTACATAGAGTGTTGCAGTCCATAATTTGTGATGTTATCATTCTCAGATGTTCACTCACAGATGTTCAATATTATGATTTACTGTTTAAAACACTGCCATATAGATTTCATTTTCTGAACTAAATCAGGGGCTTCAGTTGCTTGAAAACATAGACCCAAACACTGGCCACTTTCCCAAAGTTGACAGACAAGCAGTTAACTCAGGGAACAGTGACAGAAGGCGGGGGGTGGGGGATAGGAAAGAAGGATGAATGGAAATAGGAAGGGAGAATGGGAGCAGTGAAATGTATGAAGCAGTGAAAATATGTGAAGCAGTGAATATATGAAGAAGAAAGAAAAGGACTATACAGATAACTCTACTAATTTTCTGGTTATAAATGCCATCCCCATTCCCAGTGATATTCCAGATGATCTAGAACATTCCACAGATAGAGTTATTACTGCAACTGACAAGGTCTCAATGTAGTCCAACTCTTCTTCATCATCAGGGTGAATTTTTATGATTGATGTATTTTTTATGTATGTATGTATGTATTAAAATATATCTATAAATTTATATGTAATCTTTTTAACCCCCAAAGACAAAGATCAGATACATAAAGATATACATAATAAAAGGCTATAGTAATAAAAACTAAAGAAAAAAAGGAGATATTTGACTTAATGTCAGAACCAACTTACAACAGAGCTGTTGGAACAGAAGGAACCCCAATCATAAGTCACCAGTATAATTATCAAAATCAGAAAGTAAACACTGATATAGTCAAACCAAAAAATAAAACTCATTTGCCATCGAGTTGATTTTGACTCATAGAAACCCCCTTTGGATTTCTGAGGCAGTAAGTCTTGATGCAAGTAGATTGCCTTGCCCAGTCTGCCTTCCATGGAGTGGGTGGTGGGTTTGAACCTCCAACCTTCTGGTTAGCAGTCAAATGCCTTAGGCACTATACCACCAGAGCTATAGTATTAATATCTAATCAATTGAATTTATTTAGATTTTTCCAGTTGTCCCAATAACTAAATTAAAGCTCACATTCTGCATCATATTCAGGTGTCATATCTCTTTAGCCTCATTAATTTAGAATAATTCCTGTTTTTCTTAATATTAACATTTTTATAGAGTACAGGTTAGTCATTTGATATCATGTCCCTGGATTTCAGTTTGTCTGATGTTTCCTTGTGATTAGATTTAGGATTTGCACTTTTGGCAAGAATATCACAGAAGTTGTATTGTGTAATTTTCAGTGCATCAGATCAAGAGGCACATGTGTTAAGATGGTATCTTCCAGTTTTTTCCATTGTAGAGTTATTATTTTCTCATTGTAATTAATGTGTATTTTATGGAAAGATTCATCTTGTTACGCCTCAGAATTTCACTCACTTCTTTTAGCATCCATTGATGACTCTTGCCTTAATCAAATATTATTAAGATTTATTTGCTTCTTATGTAAAGATTATCAAATATGAAATTTAAAGTATTAATAGCTATAGATGGCAAATATGAACAACTTATCTTTTATGCTTACTTTAATAGAGTAATAGGGGAGGAGAGAGAGACAAGATTTGAACCAGAGAAATCAATTTGCACATCAATTTACCCTGGATTCCTTTGTATGCAAACAAAAATTTGATTGTATGTTGCTAGCATGAATTTTTTTTTTTTGGTGCTGAACTAAAATAACCCACCTTTATTTTTACTTAAAACAAATAAAGTGAAATTGATTTTTCATTTACTACTTCTATCTGCCCTTTATCTGCCTGTGTAAAGCCTTCTGCAGACTGACTTTGGCACATGGCCTCTTTACTTGGAAATAGAAATGCAAAACACCCATCATGCATTAGACTCTTCCTACTTCACTTAATCCTATGTTGTTGTTGTTGTTGTGTGCCATCAAGTTGGACTCGACTCATAGCGACCCCTCCTTGGGTTTCTGAGTATCACTACAGAAGTAGATTGCCCAACCTTCCTTCTGAGGAGTGGCTGGTGGGTTTGAACTGCCAGCCTTTTGGTTATCAGTCAAGTGCCTTAGGCACTATGCTACCAGAGCTCCTACTTGATCCTATAGGATCATCTTATTTTCTTTCACCATCTGAGCCCACAGCTTCTACTCTGCTGCTAGGTTCAGAAAATATTTATCATTTCTTTTTCTTTCTTTTATTTTTTTAAATTTTATTGTTATTTGGGTGAAAGTTTACAGAGCAAATTCATCTTCCATATAGCAGTTCACATATACTTTGTCTCATGGCATTGACTACAATTTACCACAATGCAACAGCTCTCTTCCCACTTACTCCCCATAGCCACTTCTTCCCTGTGTCTTTCCCTCTCATGCACTCCTGCCCCCCGAGCTGTCTCCCTGTGCATACATAGCCCTTCTACTCTCCCATGATTGATCTCTCCAAGGAGTGTATCTACCTAATATAAATGTTTAGCTCATATGCCTGTTTTTTGTTTGGCTGGCAGCCACAGAAGTGGGTTCAATTACAGACTTGAAGGGCAGCTAGGGGCCATAGTCTCAGTGGTTCCATCAGGCTCTATCAGACCAGCAAACCTGGTCTTTTTTTCATTAAAAATAATGTTATTTAAAAAATCATTAAAAATGATTTTGAGTTTTGCTCCATATTGTTCTCCTACTCTATCCAGGATCTCCTACAGAGATCGCCCCTCCAAGTGGTTGACAGTGGCAGCCGGGCACCATCTAGTTCTGGTCTCATAGTCATATAGGCTGAGGATTGCATGGTATACCAGCTGCTTGGACTAATTGTTTCCATGCGTCTTTGGTTTTCTTCATTCTTTGCTCTGGACAAGGAGAGACTCATCATTATATCTAGATGGCTGCTTGCAAGTTTTTAAGATCCCAGGTGCTACTAACCAAAGTAGGATGTGGAACAATGTTTTTGTGCAGTATGTTATGCCAATTGAGCTTGATGTCCCCTGCTACCAGAATATTTACCATTTCTTTCACTCTTCATTTTTTTCCTGTAAATCTAGTTTCCCCTCTGCTGTTATTTCCCATCAGTCAGAAAAGCTTCCTTTGGTACCAGAAGAGTGGAGGGCTGCTCGAGAGGCTGGAAGACTAGCCCTTCCTTGGAAGGAAGATTGGGCAATCTTCCCAACACCTCGGAAACCCAAGGAGGGGTTGCTATGAGTCGAATGAACTCGAAGGCAGTGAGTTTGTTTTTTCATAATAGTAAAAGTCTATATTGTCTTGAAGACACTGTTGGTAGAGTTATGAACATCAAAGGCAATTCTGGTGAGGGTTCAGAAGGAGGTACTGGTCTAATGCTGAATTTTTTTTTCCACCCATATTTTGAAGAATAATTTTGTTGGATACATAACTCTGGGTTGACCATTATTTTCCCCTCTCAGAAATTTAAAGGTATTAAATTGTCCTTTAGCCTCTATTGCTTCTGATGAGAAATGAAATCAGCTGTCACACATATAGTTCCTGTTTTCCTTGGCTGTTTTCAAGATTTTCTCCCAATCATTGATTTTTTTTTTTTTTTTTTAACATTTTGGCCATCATGTTCTTATGTTGGGGTTCTCTGAAATTCTTGGAGATTATATATATATATATGTATATAACTTTTAAAAAATTATTGCTGTGTAGTAAATTACCTGGTATGGCTTTGTAAATTCCATGGTGGAATTTGCCATGAGCAACTCAGGAGCTCCTGATTATAAATGTTATTCACCTGGGGTATTTCTGCTGGGCATGGCACAAAGCAATGTTCTGGACTGTCTCTCAAGTGCTTAGAATTCTGATGTTATGATTGCTTGGTTTGGCAATTCTGCCGGGCTCAAAAGGAGGCCTCCTAGAGGCAGAAGTCTCTCTCTGACTGCTGGCTGAGGAAGGACGCGCTCCTGAGAGACATGCACTGGTGGGAGAGACGCAAGAGACACGCACTGCTGAGTGAGACACTGTGAGAGACTGTGAGAGACTGTTGGCAGAGAGACAGCAGGCTGGGAGAGAGACTGAGTGTTTTTCCTGGACTTGAATTGTAGCCTGGTGCTTCCCTAATAAACCCCATAATCTGTGAGTTCTGTGTGGCCACTGCAATGAATTATTGAACACTGAGCAGAAAGGTGGGTGCTGAGGGAGGAACAGTTGGTATCAGCGTTGGTCAAAGGGCTAGAGGGAGGTAGCATGTCTGGCCTCGCAGGAATAGGCCTTGGGCTATTGATGGTGATTCTGTCTTCCTCTTGTGCAGTTAGAGAAGGTCAGAACATGTGGCCTCCATGCCTTTTTAGCAATTATATGTATGATTTTAAAAAAATATTATTTCCTCCAAATTTTTTTTTCTGTTCCATTTTCTCTCTTCTTTTGTTGGGACTCCTGCTATATGTATGTCAGACCACTTGATATTTATTGCCTCATAGGTCACTTAGGCTCTGTTTGTTTGTTAATCTATGTTTTCCTTCCTTTGTTTTCCAGATATGATAATTCTTAGTGATTTGTCTTCAAGTTTTTCAATCATTTCTTTTGCAGTCTTCAATCTGTTGCTAAGCCCATCCAGTGAATGCTCCATTTTAGATATTTTATATTTCCTATCTAGAATTTCTATGATGTTCTTTTGTATAATCATATTTTTCTGTTGAAGTTTCCCATGTATCCACTTGTTACTACCATCCTTTCTTTCTAAGTTTTTGAACATATTTGTAATAATTGTTTTTAAGTCCTTATCTGGTTTATCTGGGGTCTATTTCTTTTAGCTACTATTTTTTTTTTCTTAATTATGAGTCACATTTTCCTGTTTATTCATATATTAATAATTTTTTATTGTGTGCTGGAAATTTTAGATGGTACATTGTAAGAATTTGGGTACATCCTATTACTTGTTTTATTAAATTAGAAAATAATTGTGAGTTATTAGAAATCTATCTTAATTAGTATCTGTTTCTTTCATGCTGCTTAGTTATACATATAACGTTCATCAACACTATTTTGGTATGTATGCTCTGCAATCCAAAAATGAATAAAAAATATCCCTATTACTAAAGTAAATTCAGACATATTCTCCCTACCTTACTTTCTAAACACAGTTTTTCTTAAACAGGGATGCATAAATGTTATCATTGAATTAATTATTACTACTGTTGCTGCTGCTGCTGCTGCTTTTGCTAGTGGAGAGCCTGAATTGGTAGAGTAAGGTCTTTCATATCACCAAAATGGACTCCAGTAATAATAATTTTCAAAGGACTGAGCTCCACTGGGTTATAGCTCTCTTTTCTCTTGAGGAAACAGTACATTAGATCATAAGTCCTGTGATGTTTGTCACCATACAGATGACTTCTCACACCAGAAATGTACTGGATTATTTCCTTTCCCTTCACCCCATATCCAATCATTTTACCAAGTTCTAGTGGCTAGTACTTTATCTACCTTAAGTCACTTGACTGCTAACCAGGAGGATGGTGGTTCAAACTCACCAGCCACTCCTGGGAAGGAAGGTTGGGCAATCTACTTCCATATTGATACTGTCTCGGAAACCCAAGGGAGGGGTCGCTATGAGTCAGGTCCAACTCGACAGCACATAACAACAACAACAGCAACAAACTGGCAATCTTCCTTACAGCTCTTGTATCATCTAATTATTTTCCCTCCTCCTGAGATGATCTTGCCTGCTGAATTTATTGCAACATATATTAAATTGCTCTCCTTAATGCCAACAATTCTCACTTTTAATTCCTCTTCTACTCTGAAGTCAGAGTGAGGGTTTTAACATACAAATCTGATCATGTGGAACCATGTGTAAATCTATTACAAAATTTCTCATTACCTTTTGAGAAGTTTCAAGTTTCCTAGAAAGCATAAGAAGCTCCTTCTATGGTCACCCTGTCTTTTAGGCTCATTCTCGCCATTCTCCCACCTCTCACTCCATATGCTCAGCCATGCTTAGCCACTTGCATTTTCTTAAATGTATGATGTACTCTTTCACTTATTGAGCTTACATACTTTTGCCTCTCATGGACTATCTTCCCACCTCTCTTACTCCCACACCAACCTCCTTCATTAGGGTAATTCATCCTCATCTTTCAGAATTCAACGTAGGGTCATCTTCAACAGGGATCCTCTAAATACTTTATCTACCTTAAGGCAAAGGGTTAGACCTGATAGTATCTGAAGTTCCTTTGACATCTAAAGATCTATGATTCTTGGGAGTACCACTGTTGGGGAACTTTAGCATAAATGACAACAAGAATTTGAACTAATCACATATAGCTGAGTAAGGTAATAAAATGGCAACTGTGTAGCCTTACAAAAATAACCTTTAGCTTACTTACCCAAAGTGAATAATGTCAACAAAAGAGAAGAAAAAGATGTTGGAAAGCAATATAAGATTTCCTTCTTTGTGGATCTATAAGGGCTTGAGGAATTAATTGAAGAAATAAAAAGGGGTGACAATATGCATATCCTTGATTTGTGGAATATACATGTTGGCTACAATTAAGTCCCTGTCATCTACTACTGTGCCTGACACAGAGAAGAAACTCAACATTTGATGAGAGGAAAAAGGTCATTGATTACATGGCACCCTAATGGCTTCACATTAATAAGTATGATGCTCCAGAGGTAAGGAAGAATCAAGCCAAGAGTGTTTTAACTTTTATACTTGGGAGATAATGGTTTAAAGAGCCATAAATGTGCTGGGACTCAGTAGTCCAAAGGTTCTGCTCTTGGCTGTGGTACCAACTCACTGTGTACCCCTGAGTACATTGCACAGCCTCTCTGTGTTCTGGCATGTGTCGAGGCTTGGAAGGACTGACTGCATATTATCTCATAGAGCTACAATGAAGATGAATGGATTGATATTTACAAAGAAGCTGTGGAGTTTGAAAACTACTGTGTGTTTATTAACTATTATTCATTTATCCTTTAACATTCCGAGGATGTGAGCCCAGCCATAATCTATGCTCAGCAGCCTTATTTACATCCACTATGATTTGGAAGCTTAATAACTATTTGACACATTTCCTGTTCTCTCTCTCATGTTTTTTATTTCCCTTTGACAATGTTAAGCTAAAATTTAGAAACAGTGTGATATATGAGGCCTCTTAGATCTGAAGCAAAATGCTCGGCGGGGCTATCTAAATATGTTTTTATGCATAATTTAAACTCCAGCTGTTCAAATAAAGAGTTACTTTTGGTGTGGAACAGAAAGTTTTCTGGACAGAGGAGCACTGTATCAAAGTGGGGCTCATCATTTGATGCTACTAAATATGTGTGCAGATTGTGTCTCATGAAAGGTTTTCTTTGCTTTGAATGCTTTGCAGTTTCAGGAAAATTGGAGCACCCACTGAGTTGAAAATCCCATGTTCACTAAATTGAAATGCAGGCACCCAAATCAGGAACCACGAGGAGGATTATGGATGTGTGTGATGTAGGAAGAATTAGTGTCATCTGGTTCTGGTTCTCAAAACACTTTGTTCTGCCCAGATGACTGCTGGTCAAAAGCACTGATGCAATGCTCTACCATATTGACATGGAAGATGGGTAAGAGAGGAACATATGAGAAATAAGTCTTTACAGAAACAGGCCACAAGGAGCAACAATGAACACTGGAGCTGCCATTCGTCATGCTGTGTCAAGAGGCATTGTGTTAAAAGATTGTACCTGACTCCACAGGTGAGGAAAGAGAGACCCAGAGACGTAAGTCTTTCTCAATGCTACTTGTCTTAGTTATCAAGTGCTGCTATAACAGAAATGCCACAGGTTGGTGGGTTTAATAAACAAATATATTTTCTTACAAGTTAGGTGGCTAGAAATTAGAATTTAGGGTGCCAGCTCTGTCTCTCTCAGCTCTGGAGGAAGGCCCTTATCTCTTCTGAACTTCTGCTTCTGGTCAATCTTCATGTGGCTTGGCATCTCCCTTTCCCCATCTCTGCTTACTTGCTTAAGGCCCTCTGTGGCACAGTGTCTAAGGCATTTTACTGTAAGGTTTGTTGTTCAAACCCACCAGCCCCTCTGTGGAAGAAAGATGAGGCAATCTAGTTCTGTAATGATTTGGAATGGACTTGATGGAAGTGGGTTTGGTTTTTGGTTTGCTTACCTGCTTGCTTGCTTAATCTCTTTTACATCTCACAAGGTATTGACTCAAGACACACCCTCCACTAATTCTGCCTCATTAATTTAACAAAGACAACCCCTCCCCAAATGGGATTATAACTAAGGGTTTAGCAGCCAACAGTGTTAACTGTTCACACCACCCAAGGATTCATTAGAAGGAGTAGTTGATTTAAAAAAAAAAAAGCAGGATAAAGTGGGGGCCTGAAATCTTTGACGGAAAGAAGAGACTTGAAAATTCTTAAAATTGAGCCATTTTTAGCAAACTTTCCTTTGAGGAAATGTCCGCTCTCTAAGAAGGGCAGCCAGCAAGGTCTGGCTTGGCAGCTTTTCTGGCTTGGCAGCTTTTACATTTTTCATCACATGTACAAGGAGCTCTGGTAGCATAGTGGCTAAAGCACTTGACTGCTAACCAGAAGGCTGGCGGTTCAAACCCACCAGCCACTCCTCGGAAGGAAGGTTGGGCAATTCTACTTCTGTAGTGATACTGCCTCGGAAACCCAAGGAGGGGTCGCTATGAGTCGGGGCCGACTCGACGGCACATAACAACAACAGCAACAACATCACATGTACAAGCTTTGCTACATGGTCTAGCCACAGTGTTCATGCCTCAGGCACCACTGCCCTCTTACACAACCAACTCTTTCTGTAGAACCCCTTTCAGGCAAAAAGGAGAAGACAGCAAGCCTGACTAGCACCTCTCCTCTTTCGTGTCCCTCCCCCCCCCCACCCACTTTGGTGCCTAAGCCCAGATCCATACCTCAACCCATGTGCCCTTTTCTCAAGGAACATCATAGCTGGGAACTCTCAAACATCTTAATACAAATAAGTGACTCCCATAATGGCATTAAATATCCTTCCAGAGGTCTGAGGGGGTGGCAAGTCTCCCACCCGCTCAGTCCTGCACCTTGTAACCAACAGGCAATGTTGTTATTATGTGCCATCGAGTCGGCCCCAACTCATAGCGACCCCTTCTTGGGTTTCCGAGGCAGTATCACTACGGAAGTAGATTGCCCCATGTTCCTTCTGAGGAGTGGCTGGTGGGTTTGAACCGCCAGCCTTCTGGTTAGCAATCAAGTGCCTTAGCCACTATGCTACCAGAGCTCCTCAACAGGCAATACTGCACCATAAAGTGGGGTATTCTTAACCACACTGCTAGTGTTTTTGGTAGAGACTGCAGGTATACCAGAGGTGGCTCAGACAGACATTCAATGTAATTTTTTCCTTCATTTTACACTTAAGGATCAGACCAGTCCTCCCCTAGAGTGGAGTCCATTGGACCCATCATATGCTGGCATAAACTAAACAGCATCACAAGGGTGGTTCCACAAGTTTCAAACTCTTTCTTGGTTGTCGACAAATTGATTTTTCTCTTTCATGCTTTTATTCTTCCATTTTGTTCAACGTAGTTGTTTTTCCCCCATCTAGGGCCATGTTCTCTTTCCAGCATGCAAATACAAAATATAAGCAGAGGAGGAGCCTGGTATCCTGTTTACCTGTGTATTCACATTAGAATATACTGTACTTCCTGTTCCCTTGTAGACTTTACTAAGAAGTTCCTATCATTTCCTCTCCCTCACTGAATACTAAGACTGCAAAAATTATTGTTCATTCATGCAACCTGTTTTATAACACAGAAATCCCAACACTTCTATCAAAAGATCACAAAGCAAAGAAGTACTTCACAAAAGAATAGTGTATCTCAAGGGTGCATGCTGGAAAAGGGACAGATGTCAATTCATCAGCGTCTTCAAAGAGACTTTATTCTAACTTAACTTACTGTTAAAGAGGGTTTAAATACTTAAAATTTTTCAGTTATATTTTCACTTATATTCACACACTCATTCCTTCATTCTTTATCTTTTTCTTGGCATTTAAATGTATACGACATTCTACAAAGCACATTAGAGAATTGAAAGGAAAAGCGGACAGAATTCACCCTCAGGGAGCTTACAGTTGTTGATGGTTGTTGTTAGCTGTTATGAAGTTGATCCCAGGCATCTGATGATCCCATGAACAATGGAATGCAATGCTGCCAGTTCCTGCACCATCACCATGATATGTTGTAGCTTAGACTATTATGGGGAGCTCTGGTAGCATAGTGGCTAAGGCACTTGACTGCTAACCAGAAAGCTGGCGGTTCAAACCCACCGGCCACTCCTCAGAAGGAAGATGGGGCAATCTACTTTGATAGTAATACTGCCTCGGAAACCCAAAGAGGGGTCGCTATGAGTTGGGTCCGACTAGATGGCACATAACAACAACAACAACAACAGACTATTATGATCCATGGAGTTTTCACTGGCTGATTTTTAGAGGGAAATTGCCAGGCCTTTCTTCCTAATCTATCTTAGTCTGGAAGCTCCACTGAAACCTGTTCAGCACCATAGCAACATGCAAGCCTCCACTGACAAATAGGTGGTGGCTGCACTTGAGGTGCATCAGCTGGGAATCTAACCTGGGTTTCATCTATGTTGTTGTTGTTATGTGCCATTGAGTTGGCCCCAACTCATAGCTACCTATCCTTGGGTTTCTGAGGCAGTATCACTATGGAAGTAGATTGCCCAACCTTCCTTCCGAGGAATGGCTGGTGGGTATGAACCGCCAGCCTTCTGGTTAGCAGTCAAGGGCCTTAGGTGCAAGAATTCTGCTACTGAACCATCAGAGATATGCTCCTTTTCCCCTTACAGTTAGTAGAAGAGCTAGAATAAATATATATAATGACTATTTTTATGTATTAATGATTTAGGCATGTAAATTTCTAATAGCACTATCATGTTGGATTGCAGTTATGACTCAGTGCTGATCTGTTTGTCCTTGATAAGATCTAATATGTGAACTGTCACAGCAAGAGGTGCCTTTCTTACAGTGCATACTATGGTTGGTTATGTCTAGGTCTATTTGCCCAGATAGACTGCAAATGTCTCCAGAGGCTACCATAACATCTGAAACCAGTAAGGTGCTCAAGAATGTTTGTAATGAATGAATCCTTCCAGTGGGCAACCCAACAATGCCACAGAAAGAGAAAACAGCTGCTGAATGAGGATCACTGAGCCTCATTCCTTCTAGAGTGGGTAAGACTGAATTGTCAAAAAACCCCTCCATGCTCTTCAAGGTCTACATACAAGGAGATGGAGTGTCCCCCATCTGTGCTCTGAGATATTTGACTAATAAGCATCCAATGGTTCTTGAAAGAAGTGGTGAGTCGGGAAGGCTGGGGATTCATTGTGACAAAATGGGGCAAATCCACTTTATGTTCTCAGGGGACACAATTTAAGCTTTCAGAAATTTAGTTCCCTAATCTGTGAAGTCAGGGGTTGTGTGAGATAATTTTAAAGGGTCCTTACCATTCAAAGAGTCTATGAAATGGTCTTTCTTACATTTGGGTGCATTTATAAATAGCTGTCCTTTGCAAATACATGGTGGCTATACTGAATCACTCACTGCTTGTCAAGCAACATAGCACTCCAAAGAAATGAGTTAGTATGACGTGTCAAGACCAGAGCTCAGACCAATCGGCTCCAACAAACTCAGACTCATCATTGGCTCTCCTGGCAATCCTGTATTGTGAGAGGGCACCACCAGGATGATGTCTTTGTTTTGTGGAAACACTTCCTAAGAGTGTATTGGGCTTTGCCTGTCCTTGCTTGTTTGGAGATAATTGAGAAAAGCATGTGCTGCTTGCTGTGGAATTTCTAGAAGTATATAGCAATTACAAAGCTGGAAGAAATCCTCATTTTCTCAGTGGTCCTCACAAGCCCCATTTGTATGGGTTTGACCTGCCTTGCTAAGAGGTTAGCCCTGTTCCTGGGATCCTGCAGAGCAACAAAATTACAAAGAGTGGCCCATCAACAGAGCCTTTTTCCAAAGAAAATGTTTGTCCTTCAGTCACAGTAAATAGCACATCATCTCCTAAAAGCTCTCTAGCTCTGTAGTATAGAGAAGGACAGTGGTAAGTTAAACCAAGGTGCACAAGCAGAAAGTGCCTCTTTTTAACCACAGATATGATCTTGTGTTGCAGGGCTGTGCATGTCACAGGTGGCTGGCTGCAGGTAAGTCAATTAGTCTTACTACGTGTCCTAAAAAGGCTCCAAGTATGGATTTTTATCTAAACTGGCCATATTTCTGGAAAGTGTGTAAAGTTCCTTTTTAGATTGAAATAGGAGAGACATTCAGTGGATTGACAAGGGTAAATATTAAGAACAAGAGACTGTGAAAAAGATGATCACTCTAGGCAATGTTATCTAATTTGATGGCTCCAACTATCACCATGATTCTCAAAATTAGCACAGAGATATACACATCAACAAATAGTAACTGAAATTTCATGAGCTCTTGATCAAAATTTCTAAAAGTTTACCTATATATCTTGCAAACTCACTGGCTTAAACGAATTTACTGTTAGGCTAAGCTGGCTTAAACTGGCTTAAACTAACTCACTGTTAGTGAACTCTACTGTTCATCCCCAAATTGTGTCCCCTGTGGGACACCATCATCTACCATCCTCAAAAGGGAAACATCAGAGTTTTAATCCTCTCTCCCTGTCCCTTTCTAGATGCATTTAATGATGACTAAGTTTTGCACATTCTTTCTCTTTGATGTCTTGAATGTTATTCCTCTTTTCTTCTACTCATTCATGTTCTCTTCACCTTTGGCCTGAATCACACAATAGCCTCCTGTAATGGTCTTGTCCATCACTTTCTCCCAATGTTTAGTCCATTTTCTATAGAATGCTAGCACTGCCATTCCTTCATTCAGCACATGTCCATGGAGAACCAGCTTCTTGGCCAGGCAGCAGGGAGATTACAGACAAACAGCACAGTAATTCTCACACATTGTGGTATCACTTGCTCTTTTCACTCAACATTGAGGGCCCCGAAAAGCTTTTGCTTATGAGTGCTATATATCAATATTTACAATATTAGGAATGAAAACAGTGACATTTTTAAAACCCAACACCACATACTACCACCTGTCTGTTGTATTATGATGGCCGACATGTTGCTATGATAGTAGAAAGCTATGTGACCAGTATCTCAAATATCAGCAGAGTCACCCATGGTAGACAAGTTTCAGTGAGCTTCCAGACTAAGACAGACTAGGAAGAAAGATTAGCCAATGAAAGCCCTATGGATTACAATAGAATATAATCTGAAAAAGTGTTACAAGATGAGTCCCGTAGGTTGGAAACCCAAACCCAAACCCACTGCTGTCGAGTTGATTTTGACTCATAGTAATCCTATAGGATGGAAACAGAACTGCCCCATAGCTTTTCCAAGGCTGTAAATGTTTATGGAAGTGGCCTTCCACATCTTTCTCCCATGGAGCAGCAGCTGGTAAGTTCGAACCATTGACCTTTTGGTTAGCAGTCAAGTGCTTTAACCACCAGGTTAAATAGGTTGGAAAGTACTCAGATTCCGTGGCCAAAGAAATGGACTTGAGCATATTAGCAGTCATGAAGCTGATACAGGACTGGGGAATATTTTGTTCTGTTATACATGGGGCCATGAGTCTGAGCTGACTACATGGCAACTAACAACAACAAGAAGATTACACAAATACATATTCCTTGTGCTGTCAGAATGATGACACCATTTCATATCATAAAGTCTCTGGAAAACTCCACTGAATATTCATGAATGAATGAGAGTAAAGCAGAAAATAAACCTGATAGTATGACTGTGAAAGTAATTTTGAGGCCACAGACTGTCATGGACTTCAGGAGTCCCCACATAATACTGATGGATTTGGTAATGTCTCTGCCCTCTAGATTTGATAAAAATCTCTTCCCTTCACTTAAAATCCAGTAATATCAAAATCACTATATGAAAACCATTTGCTAACTCATTGGTATGTCCTTCAAACCCCTTCACCTACAGTCCCACCACAATTTCAGTTTTGGTTCCCCTCACTCTGCTTGTTCCCAGCCCCTTTCCTCTAGTCATCTGCTGGTTTTTGAAGAGCCTGAACTTTAATGCTTCCTTGCTTTATATGCATGACTTATAAATGTTTTTTCCCTGCTTCTTCTGCTTACAAAATTCTGCTCACATTTTAGATCCAGCATGGTAAAGTGTCTATCTTCCTCCCAGACAAATTATAAATTCACTGAAAACCAAGATCCCTAATGATCAATTTGACTAAGATTCCATCCTCTTTTAAGTGCTTTTGTATCTGTTTTGAATTCCTATTACTTTTGTCATATTTTAACATATTATGGATTTTTAAATCAAATCCATTCAGACTATCCTATTCTTTCTCTGCCACTTTTTTTTTTTTTTCACATCTTAAGGATTTTAAACCAATTTTTTCTAAGGGAGGATCAGGGCTTAATATGACATTTCTAATCAGTATTTTAAAAATGTTACCACTTGTGCTTGACGGTGCCAATTACAAAAACTTCTACACCTCCAGGACATAATTTCCCTATCTTATTGGCATGGTATAAATGACCTTCAAAAAGAAGTTTGGTCTTTCCTTTCTTGCTAGAGAAAATAATTCTAATGGTATTATGACAAAAAAAAAAAAAAAAAAAAAGAAAGAAAGAAACCCAAGTTCATCACTAGTCCATGTGCTCGCAAGGGTTAGTTATGTACTTGCCTTTTTATCCTGACATCCTGGGCAACAAATTCTGGGCAAGTAGATTTTACCCTGTTGAATATGACACTGATTGTCCTTAATTGATTTAGCTTCAGGATCAGAACACTGCAGAGTAGAATGATCAATGTGGGTCAATATATTGAGCTGCATTTATTAAAAGAAACTTAAATTTTTAAGGAAAGGGTTTATTGGCAAATTTTCTTTAAAACAACAAAAACAAAAAGACATAATGGAAAAAGATTCCTGTTCATTCAGAATATTGCACATCTAATAATTATTTGTAAATTTATACATTTAAATCAGAAGAATACCTTGATAGAGATTTTTTTTTTTTAAGTCTTAAAAGGGTCAAAATACATCAAAAAGACTATTGTTGTTATGTGCCCTCAAGTCAGACCTGACTCATAGCGACCCCTCCTTGGGTTTCTGAGGCAATATCACTATGGAAGTAGATTGCCCCATCTTCCTTCCAAGGAGTGGCTGGTGGGTTTGAATGACCAGTTTCTGGTTAGCAGTCAAGTACCTTAGGCAATATACTACCAGAGCTCCTATCAAAAAGACTAGGACACCAAAATGACTCCAAAAAAATCCTCAAAATGTAGTTTCTTTTTAGAAAGACTGGTCATTAGCCAATTGATAATAGCAAACCAGTTTGCAGTGAGTGGATCAACCACTAGTTCTTCCTCTGTTGTTTCCAAGCACAAGTCTTTAATAGTATACACATTAACTGATCCTGGCCAGGTATTTGCACATGCTCAGCCAACTAGGGCTCTTGGGGAAGGAATTAGAGCATAAAATATGGTACGTAGTATATCATATATAGTAAATGATATATCACTATTCCATCAAATAGTAAGTGCTTTGTAAATTTTAATAGAACATATAATTTGAAATATGCATTTTAATGAATGAATTCTCAACAGCTCCCAATACTATAATTTTATCATAAGGGGGAAGAATAATTATCATTTATCTACTACAAGTGAATGTGTTTTAGTTTTCCATTCAATTTTCATATTTTTATTTAGTTGAGATTGCAGGTTGGTAGACTGCTAACTAGAAGGCTGGCGGTTCAAACCCACCAGGTGCTCCTCAGAAGGAAGGTTGGGTAATCTACTTCCATAGTGATATTGCCTTGGAAACCCAAGGAGGGGTCGCTATGAGTTGGGTCCAACTCTATGGCAAATAACAACAACAACAAATGCTGGCTGCTTTGATATGGGAGCAGTAAAGAGAGGGCCAGCTCAAAGATTGGGTACAAAATGCCCAACCTTGAAATGTAGGTGCCTCCTCGGTTTATTTTATTTTTTTTGGACTGCTTCTCTCTCTGCTGGGCACAACTCCTGAGAATGGCCTTACTCATGTTCATGGTTCCAACATCACATTTGTACCAAAGATGCCCACAGTGATTAGTCTGAGGTGTATACATTATTCAATCACTAATCTAGGTGTGGCAGTGAAAGTATTTTGTAGATGTAGTTAACATCTAGGATCAGTTAACTCTATGTAAGGGTGGACTCTAAGTAATGTGGGTAGGCCTTATCTAATCATTTAAAGGCCATAATAGGGTTCTTGGAAAAGAAGAAATTTTGCCTGAAGACTGTAACATAAAACTCTTCCTGAGTTTCCAGCCTGCTTCCTTAACATATATATAAACAGATACTTGCACATACACTAACTGTGTGATCTTAGGCAAGTCATAATCTCTCACTCAATTTTCTCATGTCAAAATTGAGTTTCATGAGTACATTTCAACTGGCTCCAAAGATCCCAAAAGCTTTTGCTACAGTATCTCAAGGCTCAACTAGGAGTTCTAGGGGTGCTGTAACAAGATGACTGTCCATCCCCTCAATCAGCAGAGCAGCTCTGCTATTATCAGCTTTATGTAATGGACTTCCATATACAATTTCATCTGGAAATAAGGATTTTTGTTGCTAAAAAGTTGTTAATCCAGTCATCCAGATGACTGGGTTAGTTTTTTTTCTGGCCAAACATTCTATGAGTCTATGATGTTAGAAGATGCCTAGTCCCAACTGGGCCTTAGTGAAATTAAAAAAAAAAAAAAGAAAAGAAAAGAAAAAAAAAATCCCAAAGTCACATGCTAGGCAGTGATGGAGTTGAGAGTAGAACAAAGATCTCCTGTCTTCCAGGAGGCATAGATCTCACTCTCCACATGGACCTTGATATATGGATTTCCTAACAGCTTCAGCACTGGATGATGTAGGAAGCACCAAAAGAAAATGGAAGGAATATACAGAGTCACAGTACCAAAAAGAATTGGTCAATATTCAACCATTTCAAGAGGTATCACATGATGAAGAATCGATAGTATTGAAGGAAGAAGTCCAAGCTGCACTGAAGGAATTTCCCAAAATACAAGACTCCAGGAATTAATGGAATACTCATTGTAATGTTTCAAAAAATGGATGCAGGGCTGGAGGCACTTACTAATTTATGCCAAGAAATTTGGAAGACAGCTACCTGGTCAACCAACTAGAAGAGATCAAATTTGTTCCCATTCCAAAGAAAGGTGATCCAACAGAATGTGGAAATTATTGAACACTATCCCTAATATTGGGAGCTCTGGTAGAATGGTGCCTAAGGCATTTGACTGCTAACCAGAAGGCTAGTGGCTCAAACCCACCAGCTCTCTTCCTAAGGAAGGTTGGGCAATCTACTTCCCTAGTGATACCACCTTGGAAACCCAAGGAGGGGTTGCTATGAGTCAGATCTGACTAGATGGCAGTGAATTTTTTTTTTAATCACTAATATCACATGCAAATAAAATTTTTTCTGAAGATAACTCTAAAACAGTTGCTACAGCATATTGACAAGGAACTTCCAGTAATGCAAGCTAGATTCAAAAGAGGACATGGAACAAGGGATATCATTGCTGATGTCAGATGAATCTTGGCTGAAAGCAAAGAGTATCAGAAAGATGTTTACCTGTGTTTAATTGACTATGCAAAGGTATCTGATTGTGTGGATCTTAACAAACTCTGGATAACATTGTGAAGAATGGAAATTCTAGAACACTTAACTCTGCTCATGAGGAACCTGTACAGAGATCAAGAGCCAGTTGTTCAAACAGAACTAGAGAATACTGCATGATTTAAAATCAGGAAAGGTGTGCATCAGTGTTGTATCCCTTCACCACCGTTATTTAATGTGAATGCTGATGAAATAATCTGAGAAGCTGGACTATATGAAAAAGAACACGGCATCAGGATTAGAGGAAGACTCTTTAACAACCTGATATTCAGATGACACAATGCTCCTTGCTGAAAGTGAAGAAGACTTGAAGCACTTACTGCTGAAGATCAAAGACCACCACCTTCAGTATGAATTACTCTTCAAAATGAAGGAAACAAAAATCCTCACAACTGGACCATAAGCAACATCATGATAAATAGAGAAGAGATCAAAGTTGTCAGGGACTTCATTTTACTTGGATTCACAATCAACATTCATGGAAGCAGCAGTCAAGAAATCAAGCATTGTATGGCATTGGGCAAATCTACTGTAAAAGATCTCTTTAAAGTGTTAGAGTAAAGATGTCACTTTGAAATCTAAGGTGTTCCTGACCCAAGAAATGGCATTTTCAATCTCCTTTTATACATGCAAAAGGTGGATAACGAATAAGGAAGAGTGCAGAAGAATTTATGCATTTGAATTGTGATACTGGCAAAGAATACTGAATGTACTATGGACTGCTAAAAGAACAAATAAATCTGTCTTGGAGGAAGTACAGCCAGAATATTTTTTAGAAGCAAGAATGGCCAGACAATCTCTCATACTTTGGTCATGTTGTTAAAAGGGAGCCGTCCCTGAAGAAGGACATGATGCTGAGTTGCTGGGTAGAGGGTCAGTGAAAAAGGGGAAGATGCTCAACAAGATGGATTGACTCTGTGGCTGCAATGATGGGTTTCAGCACAGGAACAATTGTTATGCTGGTGCAAGACTGGGCAGTATTTCATTCTGTTGTGCATGGGGTCACTATGAGTAGGAATAAACTCAACAATCCCTAACAACAACAACAAACACCTTTGGCTGGAGGTTAACGCTTCCAAATCTCTATCAGTGGCTTCCCCAGGTACGTTAAGAGGCATGAGGGTTAGTTAAATGTGAGTGGATATAAACAGGAAACTTAAAAATGAGGTGGAGGAACAGGTTTTACATATGTAGGGCTGGCCAGATAAAATACTGGATGCCAGGTTAAATTTGAATTTATATATTGCATGGGACATACTTATACTAAAAAAAATCATTCACTGTTTATCTAGAATTCAAATTTTACTGGGTGCTCTGTATGTTTGTGAAATCTGGCATTGTGAATTGTTCAAAGATGACACCCAAGAGTTGAAGAACATTAATCATTTTCAAAATGCAACCAAGAAAACCAAACCCATTACTACTGAGTTGATTCTGATGCATAGCAATGCTATAGGATAGAGTAGAACTGCCTCAAAGAGTTTTTAAGGCTATAAATCTTTAAGGAAGCAGACATCTTTCTTTCTGGTCTTGACCTTTAGGTTAGCAGCTGAGTGCTTTAACCACTGTACCACCAGGGATCCTTTCAAAATGCAAAGGTCCATCAAAATGTCTCATTTCATTTCATAGTTGAATATAAGCTGGTTCTGTGAGAGCTTCCTAAAGGAGCTCTGGTGGTACAGTTGTTATTGTTGTTATGTGCCATCGAGTCAGACCCGACTCATAGCGACCCTTCCTTGGGTTTCTGAGGCAGCATCACTACGGAAGTAGATTGCCCCATCTTCCTTCCGAGGAGTGGCTGGTGGGTATGAACTGCGAGCCTTCTAGTTAGCAGTCAAGTGCCTTAGGCACTATGGTACAGTGGTTACGGTATTTAGATGCTAACCAAAAGGTCAACAGTTTGAACCTACCAGTCGCTACCCGGAGGAAAGATGAGGCAGTCTGCTTCTGTAAAGCTTTAGAAACCCAGTGCGAGTTGCTATCAGTCAGAACCAACCTTGATGGCAGTGAGTTTGGTTTCTTTGTACTGAGAGTCTCCAAAGTGTTTTTTTCTCTACTCAGGCTGCACGTAAGACTCACCTGGGCTTGTTTTAAAAACTATAGGTACCAGGGAATCATGCCACACTCATAAAACAAAAAAAAATTGGGAGAAGTTGGGATTTAGCATCAGTATTTAAAAAAGACTCCCTCAGTAATCCAAAGTGTGGTCTCAGACCAGTACCATCAGCATTACCTGGGAACATGTTAGAACTGCAAACTCTCTGGCCCCTGCTTAGACCTACTAAATCACAAACACTGGCTTGACAACTTGTGTTTCAACAAGTTCTCCCAGGAGATGCTGATGCAGCTTATGTTTGAGAGCCAGTACTTTAGAACCTCAACAGTGAATTCTTTAAGTCCAAAGTGTGGCAGCAGGGTTGCCTGGAGGTAGGCATGCACGGGGCTACCGAAGAGCTGCTTAGAGCCTGGTTCTAGTTTTCTGTACCACATAGAGGTCCTGTTCTCATCCTGAGCCAGCTGCAACTTCCACTTCTGCATCCTTACCTGAAGATAAAAAAATATGAGCCAGGTATGAGCCCAGCTAGTGAAAGTCACAGATGTTCAGAGGCTGAAGGTGCCTTTTCCAAATCTGTACTTTCCTCCCTCTCTCCCCAAACCCAAACCATACTTCCTAGTGAGGAGACCTAGGTCCTAGAGGTTAAATGACATACCAAAAGTGATATAGGTGGGTAGTGGCAGAATAGGGTAACTCAGGATATAGGTAGGTAGTGGCAGAATGGGGTAACTCAGGAGTAAGCTTTCTACTGCTCTTGGCAGTTGATTAGAGGACAGGGCTTAGGTAAGCCAAGATATGTGTATAAACATATCAAGTGATGTGTTATGTGTATTTCATTACGTGTACACAGGTGCTTTCAAAATGAAATAAGGCATTGGATCAGTACTTTTAATAATAAGGACACTTTGTGTCACACTTAGATATTATCAAAGCCTAAGGTGTCCATCAGAGTGTTTCTAACACCTAGCAGGCCAGGCAGGGTTGAACTTGCCCACTAGACTCCCTGAGATACTATCCAATCCCCAGTCCTCAGCAGTGACTACTAACCCATATGCAGCCCCATCAAGATTCTGCTCCAGCCTGGGTCCCCAACTGAGCCTAAACAGATGCTCAGTGGATGAATTAGCAAAAGCATCCACAACTTCCCTCTATTTTCCCCACCTACTGAATAGATTTTTGAATCTGCTCTCCCCACATGTTTCACGGTTCCTCCTCACTGCTCCTCTTATACCAGTCTGCTCCCATTTCTAATGTCTGAATTTTGCTTCTGCATTTTTATTTCTGATGTCCAAGGAAATCAACTCCCTGCCTGCTGCCTGGAGCTGGCACTGTGGTCAGTTTCCTCCCACAGAGAGGGTTGACAGCTGGACTCCAATGAGGTCCTGAGCTTCTGATCATAGAGGTGCTATTATACAGCACCAGATTAAGTAGTAGCTATGGCAAAGAGCCTATAAGGAGCTCTGGTGGCATAGTGTCTAAGGCATTTGACTGCTAATCAAAAGGTTGGTGGTTCAAGCCCACCAGCCGCTCTGCAGAAGGAATAGCGGGCAATCTACTTCTGTAAAGATTCTCTGCCTTGGAAACCCAATGGGGGTTGCTATGAGTTGGAACTGACTTGATGGCTGTGAGTTTGGTTTGTTTTATTGTGACAAAGGAGATGGAGAAGACAGAAAAGGAGGTGGTAAGTGAAGAGAAGGAAGAAGAGGGACAGGAAGAGAAGAAGAATAATGATAAAGAGGAAAAAGGAAGAAGAGGAGGAGGACGATGAGGACAAGAGAAAGAAAAAGAGAAGGAGGGAGAAGAGGAGTCATTCACTGTATAGGGCACCTGTGCTTTAAAGTGCTATGTTTTATATAGCATCCAATTTTATTTTCATAGGAACCATTTGGATCTGGTATAATTAACCTCATTTTACAGATCAGATAACTGAGGCTCAGGGTTTTGGTGACTTGTCCAAGGTCAGTTAAGTTTTATTTAGCACGGCTGCAATTCAAGCCAGATCTACCTGGTTCCAAGGACAGTACTTTCTCTTCTATGGCATAGTGCTTTAAGTCTTGATTATGTATCTAAAGAATGAAAAGAAGTTCAGTATAAAATCACAAGAAAGCTCATTAAATGGTAGACAAGAAGACAAAGACAGAAAGGTTATGAGTCCTGGGAATGCAGATCAGAGAACAGAGTGAGGCAATTTATCAATAATCTACAAATATGTGAAGGAAAATTATTAGAGCCTCTTGGAAGTTCATATCCAAACAAATTACTGAATTGTTTGGTTTGTTCCTTCTTCATATGTCCATCCTCTCTTTGTATCTCTCTACTGCTTCAATCTTTAACAAAAGTATATGCATAGAATTCCAGATATAATTCAGTGAAAAACAGAGAAAGGGAGAAGCTTCTCAGTGTTAGATGGAAGCACGAGTGATATATTTTACTGACTGTGGTACAGTGGTGGGGAGAGACGGGTCCTGACAGTTATATATGTTATGTGAATTTTTAAAATTTCATCTTAATGAGATAAAGTCAGTGAGATAATTTATCTGTGGGATGTGGTCTAGGGTAATACTAAAATAAATAAATGAATAAAACCAAAAACCAAACTCACTGCTGTACAGTCAGTCCTGACTCACAGCGACCCCTCCTTGGGTTTCTGAGGCAATATCACTATGAAAGTAGATTGCCCAACCTTCCTTCCAAGGAGTGGATGGTGGGCTTGAACCACCAGCCTTCTGGTTAGTAGTCAAATGCCTTAGCACTACGCCACCAGAGAAAGTGGTAAAGAATTATTAACATTAAAGAGAACAGTGATCAGCTATTTCAAAACAATGCAACAAAATGCCAGAAGTTTGTCATAGTCTCTGCCACAACAGAAATCAAGCAATCAAGGTTCAACATTATGCTAGGCATGAGGAAAGTATAGAAGAAGTGAGTGTAAAATATCGTATTGAGAACTTGAAATCCAGATCTTGATTTAGATTGGGAAATAAAACCAAGACATGTACTCGATCCACATTCAACAAATATTCATTGGGTAAACACATGCCTACTATGTGCTAGGTGGTATACGAGGTTCTGGTGCATAGCTGTGAACAAGACAAAGTTAGCCATGTGAAAATGTATTTCCAAACATAGTATATGATCAAATGATAAATAGGGGGAATTCAGATGATAAATATTCTGAAAGAAGAAAATTCAGTGAAACCTGTCATGTTCAGGGAGTATGCACTGAAGAATTGCCAGAAGTGGAGGAGTTCCAGCAAGATGGTGGAATAAGCAAACAAGCTACACAGACCCTCCGCAACAAAGCAATAAGAACCCAAGTGAATCCACTACAGAATTTGATCCTGGAACCCTGAGCTTTGAAGAGAAGGATAAAGAAGTGGATTATATATCAACTAGTAGAAGAACCTGAATGGAAACACTAAGTAAGGAGACAAATGGAGCTGCAGACTGTCAGCTTTTCTGAGGGCACAGTCATTTTGAATATTTGCAAGTGGGTCCCAATAGCAACCTAAGACATCAAGGACTATTTGGGCAAGGACTGCACTAGTGCCTGACAACCAGAAAGGAAAACAGTGAAGAAGACAAACAGAGCTGGGGACTGCTGGCCACCCCGAGGGTGCAGTCATTTTGAATATTTGCAAGCAGGTCCCAGTAGCAACCTAAGAATCGGTTCTGCTTACCAAGGACTACACGGGCAAGGACTGCGGTGGTATCTGACAACTAGAAAGAAAAATAGGGACGAAGGAGACAAAGAGACCTGTGGACAGACAGCTATGCTGGGGCACATTCATTTTGAATATCTGCAAACAGCACAGCCATTTTGAATAGATAGAAGTGGTGCTCTGACCTAGACAGTGACCTAAGAATAGGCTCCACTTGCTGAGTACAGAATGAACAACTGCACTGGAGACTGATGACTAGAAAGGTGTGACATTCCCCTTTTCACTCTTATACCCACACCCTCTTGGTGAACAGAGGTGTGGCCATCCCCACCTCCACCTACCCTCTTGATCAGCAGGAATTCCATCCCAGTCTGTGCCCTGACAGAATCTGGGTGCTGTACCCCTTCAACTCCAGTTTTATTTTTGTTTGTTTTTTAATTATTCTTTTTATCTTCCTTTCTTCCTTTTTATTTGATTAATTATTTATTCTCTTTCCCTTCCCTGGTTCTCTTTTCCCCTCTTCCTTTTTTCTTGTTCCTTTCTTTCATTTTTCTTTCTTTTAGTTCTTCCCATTCCTTGCTTTCCCTTTTGCAGTTTTCCCATGTTTTCTCTACTATTCTTTTACTTTTGCTCTTTTCTCTCATTCTCCCCTCCCTAGTTACTGTTTTTATCCCTTATTTCTTTCTTAAAAATATATTCTCAAAATTTTTCTTCTCATTTATTGCATTTCTTTTTGTGTCTGATTGTTCCTGTTTGTTTATGTGGTTTGAGTTTTTTGTTCTCTTGTTTGTATTTTGTGGATTTTTTTTTTTTTTGTCTAATTGAGTGGGAGACAGTACCATTCTTATACAACCTACATACCTGCACCTCCTGCAGCCCAACCCACTGAAAGAAGGCTACCACTTGTTTTTGCACCAACTGACAATGATAGATAGCAAATAACAGCTCAACTTGCCCTTAACTGCTACAAACAGCTAACAGAGATCTGTGTACACACTTTCATTCTCTATCATACACATTGAGAGACAAGTGATGAGTGCCTGAGTACTAACAACTAGTGAATAGAGAAGCACAGTACCCTGCCCTCACAGATATACAAAAACAAAATAAAGGAAACAAACAAAAACAAAATATGAATCACAGCAACATACAACCACAAATTAAATACAAATACAACAACATCACAATGTCTTGGAGACAACTGACCACCCCAGTCCAAACAAAGAAGCAATATAGAGCAGTAGAAACAAGGGACTAGCATACAAACCCAGCAAACATCCCCAAGGAAGAAGCAGCATTGAAACTCCCTAATAAGGAATCCAAAGGAATTATATTTGGGTATCTTCAACAGATTGAGAGACAGACAAAGAAAAACAATAACAAAATTAAGGAAAACAGAAAAAAAAAAAAAACCCAGTAGAACAATTTAGGAAAGCAATATAAGATGAAATAGACAAACAAAAAATTAGAAACAACACAAAAACAAATAGAAAACACATTGAATGGGCAAAAGAATTGAATCAATGGAAAACAAAATTAATGAGATTGAAGAAAAACACCTCAATACTTCTTTGTTAAGGGACTAATCAGAAAAAAGATCAATACAAAATGAAGAAAGCCTAAGATTCACGTGAGAAGACCTACATGTAATCAGAATTCCAGACCAAGAAGAGACAAATAAAATGACAGAGAAAATTGTGGAAGATTTGCTGGAAGAGAATTTCCCTGATATAATGAAAGACATGAATGTATCAATTTAAGAAGTTTAATGAACCCCAAATAGGATAGGTTCCAAAAGAAAATCACCAAGACAATCATAATCAAATTCACCAAAACCAAAGACAAAGAAAGAATCCTGAAAGCAGCATGGGAAAGCAAGAAATTATCTACAAAGGGCAACCAATAGACTAAGCTCAGGTTTCTTGGCAGAAACCATGCTGTGATATATATAAAACCTTGAAAGAACAACAACAAAAAAATCCAACCAAGAATTATATATCCAGCAAAAATTTCCTTCAATGGAACTCCCAAGACTAAGGCCCTGGGTTACCCTTCTGGCCTAAATTGACTCATTCCCATAGATTGGTTCTCAGCCCAACAGTAGAAAGACCTATATGCAGATCCAATACCTACCAAGGCAACACGCCTACTCTAGGGAAATACACCCCTTACTTAGAGCAATTGGCCATGGAACATCAGAGGGACAGCATTCAGAGAAGGAAAGGTGGACAGACAGGAGTGCATAGCTAAGAAGGGCACAAGGAGGGGGTAGTCACAGGGATGAGAGGGGACGAGAGTTTGTTATGATTGGGGATGGTATCAGGGTGTGAAATCAAATGTACACAAACTGTTGAATGTAAAACAAATTTTGTTCTGTAAATTTGCACCCAAAGCACAATAAAATAAAATAAAATTGTCCCTCAAATATGATGGTGAAATTAGGACACTTCCAGATAAGCAAAAATTAAGAAAATTTGTTAAAACTAGACCAAACATACAAGAGTCCTTCAGGCAGAGAAACAACAACAGTAAACAACAAATGATTAACACACAGGATGACATAACCCGGAAACCAACTCATTTTTAGAAGTACCTAAAGTAAAATAAGCTTATAAGACAGTAAACAGGGAACCAGAGACATCAATTGGTAAATGAGGACTACTACAAACCAAAAAGAGAGAATAAATAATGTAGTTACATAACTTCTAAATGATAAGGAAGTCATGACAACTGTGAGATAGAAACTTTTTAAAACCTGGGAAGAAAATTATAAATCACAAGTCATCTTCAAAGAAAAATAATAAACCGTCACATCAAAATAAAAAAGAGGACAAGTGCAAATATTTAGCAAATACTAAAACAATAGCAATGATAACAGGATTCATAAACAAAATGAACTCAGCACAGAAAATTATATTATCAGTAATACCATGAAAAAAACACATAACAAAATGGTATCAATAAATTCATACTTGGCTATAATTGCACTGAATGTAAATGGACTAAATGCACCACTCAAGAGATGGAGAGTTGCAGACTGGATAAGAAAACATGACCCATCGATATGCTGCCTACAAGAGACACATCTTAGACATAAAGACAAAAATAGACTAAAAATCAAAGGTTGGAAAAAGATCTATCAAGCAAATGGCAATCAAAAAGAACAGGAGTGGCAATATTAATATCTGATAAAATAGACTTTTAGACAAAAATGACCAAAAGAGACAAGCAAGGACATTACTTAATGATTAAAGGGTCTATTGAACAAGACATAACTATAATAAATATCTACACATCCAATGAAAGAGCCCCAAAATATATAAATAAGACTTTAACAGAATTGAAAAGACAAACAGATGACTCCACAGTAATAGTAGGAAACTTTAATACATCACTTTCAATAAAAGACAGAACAACTGGAAAGAAACTCAACAAAGATGAAGAGGAACTAAATGATACAATCAACCAACTTGACCTACAGAGTACTTCACCCAACAGCAGCCCAATATACATTCCTTTCAAGCACACATTGGACATTCTCCAGGATAGACCATATGTTAGGGTACAAAGCAAGCCTCAATAAATTTAAAAACATTGAAATACTGAAGAGCATCTTCTCAGATGCTATAACATTAGAGATCAACACTAGGAACACCTATGGAAAAAGAGCAAACACAAGGAAACTAACACCCTCCTCAAAAATGACTGGTAATAGAAGAAATAAAAAATGAAATAAAAAAATTCCTTGAATCAAATAAGAATGAAAACACAACATACCAAAATCTTTGTGACACAGCAAAAGCAGTGATCAGAGGGCAATTTATAGCAACAAATGCACACATCAAAAAAGAAGAGCAAAAATCAACATCTTAACCCAACATTTCCAACAATTAGAAAAAGAGTAGCCCAAAAGCCTACAGTTACCAGAAGAAGAGAAATAATAAAGATTCAAGCAGAAATAAATAAAAACCGAAAACAGAAAGACAACAGAAAAAAGTCAACAAGACTAGAAGCTGGTTCTTTGAAAAGATTAATAAAATTGACCAACGAATGGTAAATTTAACAAAGGAAAAGAAGGAGAAGATGAAAATAACATGAATAAGAAATGAAATGGGTGATGTCACAACAGAATAAAAATAATAATATCAGGATACTATGAAGAACTGTACTCCAACAAATTTGAAAACCTAGAAAAAATGGACAAATTTATATATATATATTTCCTCCCCCAACCTATCTAGGAATCCTCCCTTCCACCAACTTGACAGCAGTGAGTTTTTTTTTTTTTTTTTTAAAGTCCCTGGTAACCAACAAAGAAAGTTCCCAGAATATTATAGAATCACAGAATTTTGAAGTTTGAAAAGACTTTTCTCTCCCTTTTATAGATGAGAAAACTGAAGCCCAGAGAGATGGACTCATTGTCCATGATCTCATAGGCAGCGTGGGAAGGGCAGTACCTGAATGAAGCTTACTAGTCAAGGGAATGATACATTACAAGCATATGGTCAACAAAGAGCATGGTGTGGGTACTAGAGTCCAATCATCATACCTTATTACAAAACTGTTTATCTGTAGTATGCTCTTAAAAAGTGCTTCTCTTAGAGCTGACAAGGGGCAAGGTTATGGTCATTACTTGGTCACAGCCAGCTACCCAGAGGGACTGAGTAGTTGATCCTGCGGGCTTGGGACCATAGTC
>NW_006921934.1:1931919-1955469 GCF_000298275.1 Orycteropus afer afer
ATGAGACAAAGTATATGTGAACTGCTGTATGAAAAGTGAATTTACTCTGTAAAAAAATAAAAAAAAAAAAAAAAAAAAAAAAAAAAAAAAAAAAGTGCTTCCCATGTTGCTTCTGGGGCTTTAAAATTAGCCTAGACAAACTACAGATACACTTTGGTATTTTCTTTGGGGGATCTAGAATCTAGCCCTAGATGATTCATATATTTTCTAGTCTTCCTTTTACCTCCTTGGAAATCCTATGGGCAGTTCTACTCTGTCCCATAGGGTCACTATGAGTTGGAATTGACTCGATGGCAGTGGATTTTTTGTTTGTTTGATGTTTTCCTTTCACATCCAGTTTCTTTTAATTGCAGCTCACCACAGATCCATCAGATCATTCTACTTACTCCCAGATTGAATCCCCTCTTGAAACATATTCAGTGTCTTCCCATTGTCTATAGCTGAGCTTCAAAATATTTTTTTTTCAATGTGGATTACATAGAAAATTATAATATTTGTAGAGAACATTAGATTCTCCTTCTTTTTTTTTTTTTTCAGGCCAGCAGTTCCCAATATGCTCTTCAGAATAGCAGCATTGGCATCACCTAAGCATTTGGTTGAGATGCTGATTCTTAGGTACCACCCAGACCCTGGTCCGACTCGACGGCACATAACAACAACAACAACCCAGACCCTAACCTTCTGGGAACCTCTGGTGGACACTAAAGTTTGAGAACCAGTGGTTTAGGCCACCCCAGCCCCTTTTAGCCAGAGGCAGCACCATGAATGAACATAGAGGGGGAGTGGAAGGACAGTGATGGAAGCAGCCCTGTCCGCCATTCTGCAAGCTCTTCAGCCTAAGGCAGGCCCCAGCTGAGGAAGAGGAGACAGTTTAAATTGGGTGAGGGAATGAAGCATTGATATTAAACCAAAGTGAACTTTTCATTCTTGAAAAATAATCTATGCATTGGCCCCTAAGAATGAGGAGAAAACCTGAAAGATCTGCCAATAGTTTCACCTAAGTTGGAGAAGATAAAATCAACAGAGTGGTGTTAAAGGAAATGGTGATGAGAAGAATAAAACTGCTTTCTGATGTTACCTTACAATTATTTCATTTATCTAATAGATTAGTAAATATGTGAGGATCAATTAATTAGTGAACTTCTTCCTATCCAAGAATTTCTGGGCAAGGTGTACATCACATACGATCTCAACTGGATTCGGGAATAGGGTAGATACTGGTGAGAGTGTTGAGAAGAAGGCCCTTAAGTCAGGAACACAGCCACCCAGCAGAACTGCACAGGATCAATAGGAGGAACATAACTGAGATTCTACAAGGGTATCTACTTTCCTGTTTCAGTTCCTCCACATCTCAGTTCCAGTAGTATTAACCTTGAGGATTGATCTTTTGAAAGTAAGATTCCTAATCTGGCTCCTACTGGCCTAGGGAAATTTAGGAGCTCCTGGTTTCAAACTTTTCTCCCTACTCCCCATCATTGCCATCTGTCTTAAGATGGAGAGAGACATGTTACTTAGCTTTCATCACTTCTCATTTTCTTCTTACCTGCCTGAACATCTGAGATCTGTTAGAGCTCTCATGGGCTCTACAATGTTCCTTTTACTCTTGGAGGCTCCTGTCAAGAAGAAACTTCCGTCAAGTCATAGCTGAAACACTTGCCGCTGGGAGCTACCAGGACACCAGCCAGCCAGAATAGACTTCCGCAAGCTAGCCTCAAAATGGCAGTACCCCCCAGCTAGGGAGAGCTGGACCCCACCAGTGGGGGGGATTAGATGAACCTCCTTTAGCAGCAGCGAGAAGTAGATGGGCTGGAGGAGAGGGCAGCAGGGAGCTGGAGAGTAAGAGAGAGGCTGGCTGAGCATACTGATTCTTCCATCAATAGAGTGATCATGCCCTGGAACCATTTCTTTCTCAAGTATTTCATTTTATTCTCCCCTAAGCCATTTCATTCTCCTCTAAGTATACTTGTCACGAGTCCTCATTTGTAGTTTGGTCAAAGTGTTGTGGTCACCGTGACTGTGGGCTGGGTTCACAGTGTGTGAAGAATAACTAGCAAAATAGATGAGCCATTATGACACAAGCTACCACTGTCACTGCCCACCAGAAGCTCCCTGCTTTCTGTTTCCTGCCAGTTTCAGGCTAGCCAACAGGCAGGGGCAGGGTTGTAATGTTCATAACACCAGTGCAACAGGAAAAATCAGAACCCAGCTTTCTTCTAAGACCTACAACAGGCCTGATGTCTCTTCCAAGTAAGAAGACAGAGGTCAGGAGAAAAGTTATTAAATCATCACTCAGAGGAATACAGTGAAGAATTAGCAAATCCCAACCTCCAAAAATGATTTCCTTGCTTAGGGATTGGGGGTGGGGGAGGCAAAAAATTTTATGCTCTTTTAAGATAATCAAACTAGCTATCTGAAGTTTCTTTAGCTGGTTTATGCCTCATGAGAGTTTTTGTAGATTGTTCTTCCAGGAAGACACTAAAAAAAGAAAGAAAGAAAGAAAAACAGATCCAACTAGTCCTTAGAGAGAAAGGTTTCTTTAATCTTGAGAATTCAGCAGGGAAAAATATTCCTTATGCACTGAATGAAATTACTGAGACTAAGAATACTTTATTTCTTTTCACGCCATTTCACACATGTCTTTTTCTGTCCCAAGGCAAGGATTCTACATTTCACCATTCTGACATATCTGTATACAAATAAGACATTTTTAATTATTAACATGTAACCCAGATGTTGAGGCCCACCGCCAGCAGCTGAGAGTTCATAACCTTGGAGGAAAAGACACAGAGAACCTCTCACCTGGCTGCCCCAAGTTGTTGATGAAGGTTGCCCAGGCAGCCAAGGGGATTGGATGTTGCAATTGTGGATTTAAATATTTTGAAGAATGAAATCAGAAGTGGCCTTCCATCTCTGACTTGGGATTCCACAAAAACTGATCCTGAAATATCGATTGAGATACAAGTAATTTATTTGGGAGGTGATCCCAGGAGACACGGTGAGGAATTGGGGAAGTGAGAACAAGAAAGGAATAAGGCCATTTATAAAGGATGCATGAATGGGGAAACTGGGGCTTAGGTCTTGTGGGGTCCTCTGAGATATTGTAGAGAAGGTGCTTCAGAATGTCTGAGGGGTCAAGAGGAATCCCTGGGTAGTTCAAAAGGTTAACTTGCTTGGATGCTAATTAAAAAAATGGTGTTTTGAGTCCAAAGATGCCTTGGAAGAAAGGCCTGGACATCTATTTCTGAAAACCCTATGGAGTATACAGTTCTACTATGACACACATGGGGTCACCATGAATCAGAATTGATGGGAGGGCAACTAGTTTGATTTTTCTTTGTTTGGACAGGTCAAGAAGAATGTACATTTATCTGTCAACTTTCATCCTCATTCTTTGAGGATTTCTCTGAGGAGTTCTAGGAATTTTAGCCAGCCCTGAGCATGGACTGAAGGTGTCTGCTCAGTCAGAGGATGCTCAGATTGAGAGAGACAGATGCTTAAGGATGGCAGCCTTCAGCATATACAGGAACTGTAAGTAGGCCAAGGGTGGACTGTGGGAATGTGGAAAGGGCACTGATGGGGTTTGCTCTAGAAGTTCTTCTAAAATAGGCTTAACTTGTGAGCAGCCATCTAAGGTGAAACTATTAGTCTTTATCCATTTAGAGCTAAGAAGATTGAAGAAGATCAAAGATGTAAGAAAACAATTAGTCCAAAAGACTAATACAACATGTGAATCCCAGGCTTCACAGCACTGAGCCCAGAAGAACTAGATGGTAACTAGCCACCACTAATGACCATTCTGAAAGGAATCAAAATAGGACATCCCAGATAGAGCAGGAGAAAAATGTGGAACAAAACTAAAATTTTTAAAAAGATGAGGCTTTTTAGTCTGATAGATAATGGGGAAAAATCCCGACTATGGCCCTTAGATACTCTTCAAGCCTGGCTCAACTTTCAACCAAACAATAAACAGACCTATACGGTGAACAATAACACCAGAGAGGTATGCACTTTTTAGAACAATTAACCATATGAGATCAAAAGGGCAACATTTGCCCAGGGATAAATCTCAGAAGGCGGAAGAGATAGGAAAGGAGGAATGGAAATGGAATGGTAACACAGGGAGGAGGTGGGAAGAGAGCTGTTACATTGTGGGGATTGCAATCAATGTCATGAAACAAAATGTATATGAATTGTTGAATGGAAAAACAATCTGCTCTGCAAACTTTCACTCAATCTCAACAGAAAGTTAAAAAAATAAAATGGGTTTGAAAAGCTCCATCAATTTAGTTGTGCTGCATTTATCTGTTTCCTAATTGTGATGATTTATTTTATGTATCAAGTAGGCTAGGCTATGGTGTCACCCATTTGTTTGGTAAAATGCTAGATTAGATGTTTTTGTGAGGGTATTTACATGTTATTAACATTTCAATCAGATGGCATTAAATACAACAGATCACTCTCCATAATTCAGGTGGGCCTCAACCAATCAGCTGAAGGCCTTAAAAGCAAAAGACTGAGGATTCCAGAGGAAGAATAATTTTACCTCAAGAGTATAAATGGACATTATTGGGATCCCTTCCTCTATTGCCAAGTCTACCAATTTAGGGACGTAAGACTGCTGGAATTTCTAGCCTGTCACCTGACTTACAGATTTTGGATTTGTCAGTCTCCACAACCCCATTTTCTAATTCCTTTAATCTTTTTTTTTTTTTACCTCTCTCAAACATCTCTTATTGGTTCTATTCCTCTGGAGAACTCTAAGACAGATTTTGGTATAAGAGTGGTTCTAGAGAAATAGAATTGTAAGGATGGGTTTACTTACTTGACATTGGGGTTTCTGGAACTGGTTCTCAAATCAGGCTAGATTTAAAGACACTAAAGATTCTGTTTCTAGTAGTAAAGAGGGCATTGTTAGTACATAGTGTGATGTGGCATTTGTTCTTCTGTGCTGTCGAGTCAACTCTGACTCATATTAACCTTATGTAAGAGTAGAACTGCCTAACAGGGTTTCCTAGGCTATAGTCATTACAGGAACGGATTATCAGGTATTTTTTACCATGGGTGTGGCTTGTGGGTTCAAAGCACTGACTTTAGGTTACCAGCTGAGTACTTTACCATCGCACCCTATTGGACACACCTAATCAAATATTTATGAGACAAGATTCTAGATGATCATGTATTTGATACCTTAGGACACTTCTGTCAAACTGATGAATATAATGACACTGACTAGTTGCTCCTAAACTCACTGGACAAAGTGGGAAAAGAAAAGGATCAGCACAGGACTTCCAAGTCCCAGCTCAATCACTGCATAAATGACTTGAAAGTTGCTATATGTGCCCTGAAAGAAAACCTTATCTCCTGTAGCCACAAAGCTGAGACTGCTGACACCCAAATTCAGAGTCTCATTCTATGATTGGCTGAATTTATTTGACTCCCTCAACTATAAGTTCTTGGCAGCATCAACAAGACCTTATTCCTCTCTTAATTCTCAGCACCTCTCATATTGCCTAACACAGTAAATATTTGGTGAATGCATCAATTAGCATGGAGCCTCACATCACTGAACAACACAGACATCACTGGCTCAGGAAATGCCATGAAATGAACACTAAAGACCAATTCTGCTGACAGTCAGCCCTGCCTGTGTGCCTACAATTTCCAGCCAGCATAGCATGCTCCAAAGTACATGAAAATCCTGCAGGGGTGTCCTAACAAGCTGGGCTGCCCACAACAGTGTGAACACAGGCACTTCCAGTTCCAGCCACTATGGGACTTTTCTCATCTCTGCCTCACTTCCTTTCTCTGTATCAGCTGATCTGCAAGTTCTGGTTTCCCCAGTTGTTGGATGTATAGAAGTACACAATTGTGTTGGGAGAGAGAACTTTGGGAAGTTTGCGAATAACTCTTCTTTCAGTCATTTCTAGGAAGTTTATGAGCTCCTATAAGCTTACATATATATTATACTCCCTGTGACACCATGAGCTGTGCCAAGACTATAGCAAGCCCTCAATGAGTGATTGCTGAATGATGGAAGGTACCAGTGGTATCTGAGTTAGCTCATCCTTCACTCTATTCTCTGTGCATAGTTAATTCTAGATTTCTCTTGCTTTTGTTATTGATCATGGGTTATAAAAGATACTAAAAGTATCAATTGTTCTTATGCTAACCAAAATAATTTTCTTGCAAGAAAGTCTTCTCTCTCATAAACATTTCCCATACAGGGTTCACATGGGGCATGAGGCAGAAGGGAAAAGTTATTATATCTATTTGGGAACTGAAAAAATAACACACTTTTCTAAAAATTATGTTCATTTTACAAGATTTTCTTCACTCAGTGTCAATATTCCAGCTTTGTTTGAAGCCGCAGAGAGGTATGGAGAGAGATTATATTCTAAACTCTGAATTTTTCTTCTAAAAATATTTCCTTAGAAATATCTATCATTCACATGCTTTTGAGCTCTACATTTAAATATAAGAAAATGACTGGACTGGTCATTATGGAAAAATGGCACCAAAATAAATAGGAATATTCCATATATTTGAAAGGTTTTTCAGATAAGATGTGTATGGTCACAGTTTACTGCTTCTTTACTCTTTGTTCTCTGACTGTATGCCAGCCACAGTGCTTAGTCTCTGGGACTTCAATGGTAAACAAAACAGACAAAATCTCTGACCTTGTAGAGTTGTATTTTAGAAGGGAGTAGTACAAAATAAATAAGTAAAGTAAATAGCATGTTGGTTTTAAATGTAAAGGAGAAAATCTAAGCAAGGGAGTGGGGCAAGGAAGAGCTACTACACTTTTGGACAGGGTGGCCAGGGCACCTCAACGAGAAACCATGTAAGCACCTTGAGGCAGAGTGGACCAGCCAGTATGAGGAAGGTGCCTGGGCCTGCTATACTCATGGAATCAGAGAAGATTCAATGGCTGGAGCAGAGGGATCAAGAAGAGATGTGGGAGATGGGATTGGAGAGGGAGATAGATAGCTAGGTATCAGTAGGACATTGGTGGTTCAGTGTCTCACCTTCTAGTGGGAGACCTGGGCTCAACCACCATCCGTCAGTGCGGGCTTGTGTGTCACAGTGATGCTGAATAGATTTCAGTGGAGCTTCCACACTAAGATGAACTAGGTATAAAGGCCTGGCAATCTACTTGAAAAATACACCAATGAAAACCCTATGGATCATAATGGTCTGATCTGCAACCAACGGGGCAGTATTTTTTTCCAGGGTCACCATGAGTTGGGGACAAATTCTATGACAGCTAGTAACAGTGCTTCATCAACAGCTAGAAGGAAACTGGCTTTTACTCTGAGTTGTGAAGCCACTGTATTAATTTTGAACCAAGAATCTACTGGAATGAAAGTGCAGTTAATTTGGTGGATAGTTAAGGTAGTGCAGGCAGAAGCTGTGACCCTTCCTTGTTTCTCTCATTTTTCAGTATTTCTTTTTCTTCCAACCCTTATTTTTTGCTTCTGTATCTATGGAAAGGCAGAGCCTGAAGAATTCCAAGGCACTAGTAAAGCTATGGACTTTTTAGGCCATAAAGAATATGGCCTAGAAAGAAGTTTGAGATGGTCACACCAGGAGATCAGACTTGAGAATTATCAGATGGGCTCCTTTAGCCAAAGAACTTATGGGATGACCATGAGGTCACATCTCCAGGCAGCTGCTTCTTCAGCAATCAATGAACCAGTATTGATGTGTGAAAAGCACTGTTCTTGGAGTGTTATAGAGACATAAAATGTGGCTCTTGTCTTGAAGAAGCTGACAGTATAGTAAGCAGAAAAGACAAATGCCAATCAGATACATGGCAACACAAGATTGCAGAAAATTAATGCTGAATGAGTCAGAGTAGAGAGAGAACATGTCTAGTAGGATGGGCTTAGGGTTTTGAGGAAGAGGTAAAACCTAACTTGTACAGCCAGGGATGAACAGATTTTTTGGGCCAAAGAGCAGCATTAGCAGAGGTAAGGAGATGAGACATTACAGGATTTGCTAGGGGGATTGTGACTAGCCTAGAAGGATTTCACTGGTGGGTCTGTATGGGAGTGAAGACAGGAAAAAATTATAACTGTCCAGCTCCTCCCAGCGAAGTTACCTAGAAGATTAAGCTGTCCAGAAGATGAAAGTTCCAGGCAGATGTTCACAAGCCAATATGGAGATGCTTCTAGTGAAGCATAAGAAAGAAGATACTTCAGTAAAGCTTTCTAGAGATCTAATCCAGATCCAGCCCCCAGCCTGGTTGTTCAATCATCTGTCAGTGCTGTGCAGAAGGAATCTCAGTGAAAGTCAGCTCTGATGGTTAGTGAGGACTGGTCCCTTTAGTGTGCTCCCAAGAAGCCCAGCCTTACCTATGCCAACTTAGCCTGGTAAATCTAGAAGCTTGAAGTGCTGGGTAAATGTCATTTTACAAAGAGTGCTTTCCAAATTCTGCATTTTGCAGATGAGAAAATTGAAGGTGGAGAGAGTGGAATATTCTAGGTTCAGGAAACTGGGGGCCAGGCAGGAGTGAGACCCAGAGACTTTGCCTTCCAACCGCATACACTCTTCCAACCCCATCCTACAATTCCAATTGCACTGCCGAGGATGTTCTTGGTCTCTAATAACTTGTGGTGAGGTACTGAGTGTAATTTTTTATCTTGACCATTTGGTTTCACTTCTGCTACAGGGGATGAATAGATGCATCCCACTCTGAAGTTCCAGAATTTAAATTAAGCCATAAGAGACCTACAAATCATTCTGTGGACTTTTCCCCTTCTGCAAGCAAGGCACTGCCATCAAGTCGGATCCACTCATAGTGACCCCTCCTTGGTTTTCCCAGGTGGTATCACTACAGAAGTAGATTCCCCAACCTTCCTTCCAAGGAGTGGCTGGTGGGTTTGAACCACCAGCCTTCTGGTTAGCAGCTGTTGTTGTTATGTGCCGTCAAGTCAGACCTAACTCATTGCAACCCCTCCTTGGGTTTCTGAGGCAGTATCACTATGGAAGTGGATTGTTCAACCTTCCTTCAAAGGAGTGAATGGTGGGTTTGAACTGCCAGCCTTCTGGTTAGCAGTCAGGTGCCTTAGGCACTAAGCTGCCAGAGCCCCTGGTTAGCAGGTATGCAATATCAAATTTAGGAAGGTTGAATCTCCTGGAATGATATTTAATCTAACTACAGGTTTTTGTTTTTCCTTTGAATCACAATTTTCTGTGAGGAATTTGATTTTGAATGATCTTCTCAAACAATTCCCAGCATTCCAATTAGTGGGTGGTGTTATACTTGAAAGCAGACACAACCACATACAGCAAGCAGCATGGATCAGCCCTAGAGCAATACCCTAAGGAATTTTAGTCAGGTGCTGCCACTTGCAGCTGAAGCCAGTGGGTTAAAATCCATGGCTTTCATTTGCTTCAATTTTTTTTTAAAAAAAGGCATGTGTATGGCATTGAGTGTCTGTGTGTGTGTGCTCATATGCATGTGGGGGGCGGGAGAGAGATGCAAACAGACAGAAAATGAATGAGACAGTGAGAGAGATGAAGACTCAGAAGAACAAAGAGAAATCATGCCAAGCAGGCAGCTGCCTACTTTACTCAAAGGCAAAGGCAGACTGAAGTCAAGAAGTTTCAGACTCTGAGTACATTTCTCAGTGTCTTTTACTTTATTTATAAAATAAAACATTAAGGCTCTGCTTCTTAGGATAAGCCTGTGAATTAAGCCCACACTCCAGTTTTGCTGTAACTAACTTCACCATCCCTCTCTTTCTCTCTGTTTCTTTCTCTTTCTCTCCTCTCTGTTATAATTTGTAGAGTAGTGATGAGAAGAAAATCTTCTACAAAATAGATGGATTCATTGAAAACCCACTGCTGTTGAGTCGGTTCTGACTCATGGCAACCCATGTGTTACAGAGTAGAATTGCTACATAGGGTTTACTTGGATGTAATCTTTATGGAAGCAGACCAGTAGGCTTTTCTTTTGAGGTGCTTTTCATTTGAGGTAGATTCAAACCACTATCTAGGTAAGTAGTCAAGTGCCACCCAGGGAACCCCTTAAAACCAAAAACAAACTCACTGTCATTGAGTCAATTCTGCCTCATAGTGACCCTCATTAGGTTTCCAAGGCTGTAAATCGTCACAGAAGCACAATGCCTCATCTTTCTTTCATGCAGTGGCTGGGGTGTTTGAATTACCAACCTTTTGGTTAGCAGCCAAATGCCTTAACCACTACATGATTAGAGTTCCCAGCCTTGGAGGGAATAAAGCAAAACCAAACCAAACAAACTGCCGTCCAGTTGGATCTGATTCATAGCAACCCCTTTTGGGTTTCCAAGGTGGTACCACTACAGAGGTAGGTTGCCCAACCTTCCTTCCAAGGAGCGGCTGGGAGATTGAATGGCCAGCCTCCTGGTTAGCAGTCAAATGCCTTAGGCATTACACCACCAGATCTCCTTTGGAGGGAATAGTGTGGGGTAATGAAACACTTTGTAGGCTCTTGGGGATATCTCCCTAGCCCCCATTTGAGAAACCATCACTTTTGGTGAAGACTTGGCACCAACATTATTGAAAACCCATGCTCAGGCTCAAGGATGATAACACTTGGTATAAAGTGATCCTTCAGATGATCAGATGTGCTTATATTAAGTTCCTTAGGTTATCACTGACACAGACTATAAAACATGATTATAAAATTATTATAGAGAAAATTAAGTCCTACAATTATGTGTCTCTGGACCTCAAAAGTGACCTGAGTTTAGTTCCAAAAACATGAGTTAAAGTCACCGAGTTTCTAAAGAGAATGTTTTCCCATGGTGATGGCACTACACACTATACAGTATAGAACAAGCCATCAGGGAAGATGACGCTGAGGGATGGGACTTGATTTCCTGCTGTAGCTCTCACCAGGCTCTGCTTAAGTTGGAGTTCACATATGTGTTTCCCTCCATCTTCTAAATGCCTTGGGACTGGAGACCAACATACTATTCTGCTTAAGTACGACCCAATCAGTGTTTTCCTCAGATATGTCACAGTGTTCTTTCTTGAGTGCCAAGGTAAGTTGGCTTGTGTTTTAAGGCTTCTTTGTGTGAAAAAATATACATTTTAAACACCAGATCAAAGAGTGGAAAGATGCTTTCTGTGTGAAAAATGCAGGGGAGATAAAACCAATAGAGAGAAGAAAGCAGAATTATCCATTGCCATTTTCACCGATTTAGAAAGAAAATGTAGGTGTTAAAAAGCTTATAGTTCAATTTTCAAGTGAGTTTTCTGATGCAACTCCATTGTAGACTCTAAAGTGTCCATAGTACATGTCACAGTAGGTGCACAGAAAGTGTTTGTTTAATTGGATGGATGGGGAGGACGAAGAACAATCTGGAAAATGGGTATGCTGCCTGAGCAGGACTGGTGGGAGGAATGTCTCAGTAGGGGGTCTAATTTTAAGCAACATGGGAGCACCATGTCTCTGCAAAAGGACGGAGATACCACAGTGGGGTGAGGTTGGGAACAAAGAGGGGCAGTGATGTAGAGGGCCCAGAGATAAACTTTATCTAAGGTAATTTCTAATTTTGCTGAAGACAAGCACTGCCTTAAGGCTTTACTTAAATCTTCTTAAAAGACCATAGAGAAGTTTGCTCTCCCTGCTAAGTGCAAAATATCACAGAAATGAATCATACAAAGACAGTATCTACACCCAAAGCAATTTATCCTTTGAACTGAAAACCAGACTAAGGAACTAGACACAACTGAAAAAATGTTAAGCTAGCCACCTGCTAAAGACAGGGTTTCTTTTTCCCACTAATCAAATAATACTGATGAACATGTTCATCTATGCAAATACACCAGTCACAATAAGAAACCAAAAGCATCTTGAAGCTTGAGGGACTTAGAGCAGAGCCATGGTTTGGTTTCCATATGGCAGCAGAAAATGACTTATAAATTGAACCATTTTATAATGTTGTGTCAAACATCACAGACATTTCCTAGCTTAGTCATTTACAGAGATACTTCTGTTAGCAAAGTCCCTGGGAATGAAGCTTCTTTATTAAAAAGTTGGCCTCGTTAAAAACAAATATACATGTTAGCCATGCAAAGCAATGTTGACTCTCCATGAGGATGTGGCTTCATGGCCAAGTTACTGCTAATCTATGTATAGTCACACAACATCACAACAGCCTGTGCAAAACATTCTTTGTAATAACAGAGCTGCAGGCAAACAGGGTGGACACACCACAAAAACCTGTCTTCACTCTCACATTTCCTATGCATCTCTTTCCTGCAACGGCTTCTCTTCCCTGGATTCAGGTACCCAGAGCCCTCAACTCCCCCCTGCCTCTGTCAGGTGCATTTTTCTACTGATTGAATGATTATACTTTGGGGAGAATGAGTGTCAGTCAATGTAAGCCTTCAAGGAAGCATTTGCATTTTAAGCCTTTTATCTTTTGCTAAGGAGTGAAAGGTTTTGTTCTCTACTAAAAGGATTTCTGGAAGTTTCAACAAAATGAAGGGATCATTTTCATTAGGGAACTTTCCATTCTTTCTAACAGTTGCAAAGTCTTTTGGTGTTCCCTTGCAAGTCACAATGGTCACCAACAGCAAGACCAGAACTAGACAAGGGTATTTGTTCTTCACCAGCCTCTCCTGGGATTCAGAGCACAGACTGGTGGGTCTCCATCAAAATTCCTTTTAAGGATTAAATTGTATCTCCAATTAGGAAACAAGGTCTTAGAAGATGTTATCAGTTAGGTTAAAGAGTCCTGGTGGTGCAGTGGTTAAAGCATACAACTGCTAATCGAAAGCTCGGTGGTTCAAGGTTAATAGGAAATTATAGTGAAGTAGGGTTGGTCCTAATCCTATATGACTGCAGTCCTTATAAAAGAGAAGATACACAGAGGTAAGGATACAGAGAAAGGATACCATATGACTATCTGAAGCTACAAGTGAAGAAATAGTTGGACATACCAGGAGCTAGGAAAGAGGCATGGAACAAACGTTCCCTCACAGCCTCAGAAGGAATCAACATGGCTGACAACTCGATTTAGGACTTTGACTTCCCAGAGCTATTCTTACATCTGTTTTTGTAAGCCATCCAGTTTATGACATTTTGTTCTAGCAGCCTAGGAAACATACAACTCCCTTCTAACCCTGATCAAGAAAGTGCCATGCTAGAAATATCCTATTTGATAAAATATTTTCCACCCAATCACCTAGGCCAGAAACATGGGCATCATCCTAATTGATTTTGATTGATCAACACAATTTGGTGGTTTGGGAACTGATTTGATTTTGTCAGCACTGGCCTTCTCTAGGAAGCTCTGGTGGCAACTAAGTGCCTAAGGCATTTGACTGCTAATCAGAAGGGTGGTGGTTCAAACCCACCAGCCACTCCTTGGAAGGAAGATTGGGCAATCTACTTCCATAGTGATACTGCTTTGGAAACCCAAGGAGGGGTCCGCTTTGAGTCTGATCCGTTTTGACAACAGTGAGTTTGGTTTTTTGGTTTGGCTTTCTCTAAAACTTTCAAATTCTTATTTTGTAATTTTTGTTAGTATTTAAGTGATATTTTTGTTCTGCTACCTCTCATTTATCTATTATCCCTATATTTTTGTCTTATTTGTGATTTCAATTTCTATAAACAGCACCATATACCATTGGGGTACATCATTTTTATTAATGGAGCAAGCATATCTCTATAACTATTTTACAAAAAGAAAAATTATGTTTGCTTTGACTAAAAGCTCTTTGTTTTCCACATTGAATTCTGGAAACAATGAAGAAGAAAAGAATATTTTGCAGAAAGTGAGTCTGATGTTTGTCCAACCAAGAAATCTAATATGAAAATCTGGTAATTAAGGCTGTGCATCAATTCGCTTGCACTGTCATTTTGAATGGCTGGGCAGCTGGATGTACTTATAAACCCATGAGGAGATTGTAATCACCTCCATAGTGAACCTGCTGTAAGCAGCTAAGTAGTTGCCTTCAGGGTGTGGACTGCTTCTAGTATATAAAGAGAAGTTTTGTGAAAGGTCTCTATCTTTTGGCTCATTTTGGATACTGCATTTGACTGAGTCTTCATCTCCAGTTCCTAAACTTGAACCTGTGGCCTGCTGTGTTGCCTGCTGATCTTGGGATGATTCCTGGACTTGAACTAGTGGCCTGCTATGTTACCTGCTCATGCTAGGATTGTGCCATTTTACCTGCGACCTTTGGTTTGTCAACCTCAGCAGCCAGCAGCTGCATGAGTTAAGGGAAGCCTCAAGCTCCAGTGGGCCTAGAACAAGGGGAAGAGCTGAAGCCCAAAGTTGAGGGGCCTTCACCAAGCCCTTAGAGCCAGCACTCTGAATTTGGACTTCTAGCCTCCTAAATTGTAGGAGAATAAATTCCTGTTTGTTAAAGCCATCCACTTGTGTATTTCTGTTATAGCAGAATCAGAGAACCAAGACAGAAAGCATTTCAGAATGGTAGACAATGCTGCAAAAATTGCAGTGATTATTTATGTAAGTCATGTAGTTTGCTTCTCTGAGTCAGTTAATTATTGTTCCCTGCCAGTATAGTTGATCCTCTCTCTCTCTCTTTCCCTCTCTCTCTCTTTTTAAGTTTATTATTATTCCTTTATGTATTTGTTTGCTATTTCTTCTCTAGGAACATCCCTGAATGCTTGCTCTCCATTTGCTTAATTTCATTCAATGAAGCATTATTTTATATTGCTGCCCACACCTCTACTTTGAGAAGCATGAAACATGAAAAGTCCTTTAAGTAGGAAACTCCTCAACCAGTGCTACAGAGTCGATGCCGACTCATGGTGACTCCTTGTGTGTCAGAGTAGAACTGTGTTCTGTAGGGTTTTCTTGTTTTTAACTTTTATTGTGATTTGGGTGAAAGTTTACAGATTTTTCTTTCAAGAGTTCATACACATTTTGTTTTGAGACATCGATTGCAAATCCCCACAATGTAACAACACTCTTCCCACTTCATTCCTGTGGTTACTATTTCCCTTTGTTCTTTCCTCTACATTCCTGCCACCTGAGTTTTATCCCTTGGCAAATGCTGTCCTTTGATCTCATGTGGTTGATTGTTCTAAGGAGTGCATACCTCCCTGGTGTTATTGTTCTCTCATAGGTCCGTCTATTGTCGGTCTGAAAGCTGAGCCTCGGGAGTGACTTCTGCTAAAGAGTGACTAACAGCCATAGTCTTGGGGTTACCACCAGTCTCTATTAGACCAGTAAGCCTGTTTTTCTTTTTTTTTTTTTAATTATTTTGAGTTTTGTTCCACATTTTTCTCCCACTCTATCCAAGATCTCCTAATGTGATCTGTTCAGAGTGGTTGGCCGTGGTAGCCAGGCACCATCTAGTTCTGGTCTCAGGGTCCTGGAAGCTGAGGTTCACATGGTTCACTAGTCCCTTGGACAAACTGTTTCCATGTGTCTTTAATTTTCTTTACTCTTCTTTGCTCCAGATAGAAAGATACCAATAGTTTTACTTTAGGTCACCACTCACAAGCTTCTAAGACCCCAGTCACTACTCACCAAACTAGGATGTAGAACAGTATCTTTGTGGACTATGTTATGCCAATTGACTTTGATGTTTCCCAAGATTATGGCCTTGAGCCTGGAGGTACAGAGACTCACTCTCTCAAAGTGTTTTGTAATTGTTAAGTTTTCATAACTTCTCCCTGTACATATACATATATATTTGTTGTTGTTAGGTGCCATTGACTTGTTTCCAACTCACAGTGACCCTATGAGCAACAGAATAAAACACTGCCCAGTCCTGTGCCAGCCTCACAATCCTTGCTATACCTGAGCCCATTGTTGCAGCCATTGTGTCAATCCATCTTGTTGAGGGCCTTCCCCTTTTTCGTCAACCCTCCACTTTACCAAGCATGATATCCTTCTCCAGGGAATGGTCCCTTCTGACAACATGATCAAAGTAGGTCAGACGAAGTCTGGCCATTCTCGCTTCCAAGGAGCATTCTGGCTGCACTTCTTCCAGGACAGATTTGTTGGTTCTTCTGGCAGTCCCTAGTACTTTCCGTATTCTTCACCAACACCACAACTCAAAAGCATCAACTCTTCTTCTGAATTCCTTATTCATGGTCCTGCTCTCACACACATATGAGGCGACTGAAAATATCATGGCTTAGGTTAGGTACACCTTAGTCTTCAAGGAGATATCTTCACTCTTCAGCACTTTAAAGAGGTCTTTTGTAGCAAATTTGCCCAGTGCAATGTCATCTGTTATCTTGACTGCTGCTTCTATTGGTGGTGATTGTGGAACAAGGTAATGTGTAATCTTTGACAACTTCAATCTTTTTCTCCATTTATCATGATGCTGCTTTATTTTTCTACTTCTAAGGATTTTTGGTTTTTTATGTTGAGGTGTAATCCATACTGCAGACTGTAGTCTTCAATATTCATAAATAAGTGCTTCAAGTCATCCTCACTTTCAGCAAGCAAAGTTGTGTCGTCTGTGTTATTGCAGGTTGTTAATGCATTTTCCTCAAATCCTGATGCCATGGTCTTCATACAGTCCAGCTTCTCAGATTATCTGTTCAGCATACGGATTGAATAAGTATGGTGAAAGGATACAACCTTCATGCACTCCCTTACTGATTTTAAACCATGCAATGTCCCCTTGTTCTATTCAAACAACAGCTTCCTGGTCTATGTACAGGTTCCTCATGAGCACAATGAAGTGTTCTGGAATTCCCATTCTTCTCAACGTTATCCATAATTTGTTATGATCCACACATGGAATGCTTTTGCATAGTCAATAAAATACAAGTAAACATCTTTCTGGTATTCTTTGCTTTGAGCCAAGATCCATCTGATATCAGCAATTACATCCCTCATTCCACATCCTCTTCTGAATCCAGCTTGCATTTCTGGAAGTTGTCTGTCAATATATTGCTGCAACCATTTCTGAATTATCTTTGGTAAGATTTTACTTGCATGTGATATTAATGATATTGTTTGATAATTTCCACATCCTGTGGGATCTCCTTTCTTTGGAATGGGTACAAATATGGATGTCTTCCAGTCAGTCTTCCAAAACTATTGGCATAGCTGAGTGAGTGCCTCCAGTGCATTATGCATTAGTTGAAACATCTCAATGGGTATTCCATCAATTCCCGGAGCCTTGTTCATCACCAATTCCTTCAGTGCAGCTTCAACTTCTTCCTTCAGCACCTTTGGTTCTTGATCATATGCCACCTCCTGAAATGGATGAACATCAGCCAATTCTTTTTGGTACAGTGACTGTGTATTCCGTCCATCTTCTTTTGATGTTTCCTGCATCATTCAATATTTTGCCCATAGAATCTTTCAAAATTGCAACTCAAGGCTTAAACTTTTCTTCAGTTCTTTCAACTTGAGAAATGCCGAGCATGTTCTTCCCTTATGGTTTTCTAACTCTGGATCTTTGCACATTTCATTATAATAATTGACTTTGTCTTCTCGAGCTGTTGTTTGAAATATTCTGTTCGGCTCTTTTATCTTGTCATTTCTCCCATTTGATTTAGCTAATCTCTGTTCAAGGGCAATTTTCAGAGTCTCTTCTGACATCCATTTTGGTCTTTTTTAAATTTTTTATTGTGATTTGGGTGAAAGTTTACAGAGAAAATTAATTTTCCATACAGCAGCTTATACATTTTGATCTTTTCTTCCTTTCCTGTCTCATTAATGACCCTTTGCTTTCTTCACGGATGATGTTCTTGATGTCATCCCACAATTTCTCTGGGTTTCGGTCACTGGTGTTCAATGCATTAAATTTATCTTTTAGAATGGTCCCTAAGTTCAGGAGGGATACAATCAAGGTCATATTGGGGCGCTTGTGGACTTTTAATTGTCTTCAGCTTCTACTTTAACTTGCATATGAGCAACCGATGGTCTGTTCCATGGTCAGCTCCTGGCCTTGTTTTGCCTGAAGATATTGAGCTTCTCCATCACCTCTTCCCGCAGATGTAGTTGATCTGATTTCTGTGTGCTCCATCTAGCGATGTCCATGTGTATAACTACCATTTGTGTTGTTGAAGAAAGGTATTTGCAATGAATAAATCATTGATCTTGCAAAATTCTGTCATGCAATCTCCAGCATTATTTCTATCAGCAAGGCCATATTTTCCAATTTCCGATGATTTTTATTTCCAACTTTTGCATTCCAGTCACTGTGGTAGTCAACACATCTTGACTGCATGTTTGGTCAATTTCAGACTGCAGAAGTTGGTAAAAAATATCTTCAATTTCTTCATCTTTGGCTTTGGTGGTTGGTGCATAAATTTGAATAATAGTAGTATTAACTGGTCTTCCTTGCAGGCTATACAGATATTATCCTATCACTGATAGCATTACACTTCAGGATAGATCTTGAAATATTCTTTGTGATGATGAATGTCTGAGCATTTTTCTTCAATTTGTCATTCCCAGCGTAGTAGATCATATGGTTGTGTGATTCAAAATGACAAGACCAGTCCATTTCAGCTCACTAATGCCTAGGATACTGATCTTTATGTGTTCCATTTCATTTTTGACAACTTCAATTTTTCTAGATTCATACTTCATACATTCCATGTTACAATTATTAATGGTTGCTTGCAGCTGTTTCTTCTCATTTTCAGTTGTGCTACATCAGCAAAAAGAAGTCCCAAAAGCTTTACTCCATCCATGTCATTAAGGTCGTCTCTACTCTGAGGAGGCAGCTTTTCCCCAGTTGTATTTGATTGCCTTTTGACCTGAGAGGCTCATCTTCTGGTAATATACAGGAAAGTGTTTCAGGGCTATTCATAAAGTTTTCCAGTAATATATAAGACAGTGTTTCACTGTTATTCATAACGTTATCACTGCCAATTCTTTGAGAAGTGGATGGCCCTTTCCTTCTCGAGTGTGTCTTAGTCTGGATGTTCTGCTGAAACCTGTCTGCTGTGGGTGACCCTGTAGGTAATTGAAACACTGGTGGCATAGCCTCCAGCCTCACAGCAACATGCAAGCCACTGTATACAACAAACAAGTGATGGATTACTGTGGCTGTATGGTACGTTTTGATATCAGCAGGTGAGAGACTTCTTACTTTGTTCTTCTTTTTCAGTAGTGCTTTGTTTATCTTAGGTCTCTTTCCTTTCTGTATAAAATTATTGATTGGTTTTTCCAGGTCCTTAAAGAATGCTCATGGAATCTAGATCAGGATTGCACTGTATCTATAGATGCTTTGGGTAGTATTGACATTCTCATAATGTTCAATCTTCCTATGCATGGATATGGTATGTTCTTCCATCTATGTAGGTCTCTTACAGTTTCTTGTAGTAGTGTTTTGTAGTTTTCCTTGTATATGTCTTTGGTAAGATTTATTCCTAAGTATTTTATCTTCTTGGTAGCTATTGTTTCCTTATTTTCTTTTCAGAGACCACTTTGTTGATGTGGAGGAATCCAACTGATTTTTGTATGTTTATCTTGTTTCTTGCCACTTTGCTGAATCTTTATATTAGTTCCAGTATTTTTCTTGCTGAGTCTCTTGGTTTTTCTATGTATAGAATCATGTCATCTGCAAACAGAGATAGCTTTACTTCTTCATTGCCAATTTGGATGCTTTTTATTTCTCTTTCTTGCCTATTGCCCTAACTAGGACTTCCAATGCAATGTTAAATAGTAGTGGTGATAGAGGGCATTCTTCCTTGGTTCCCGTTAACAAGGGTAATGTTTTGAGTCTCTCTCCATTGAGAATAATGTTGGTTGTTGGTTTTGCATATATGCCCTTTATTATATTGAGAACTTTCCCTTCTACTCCTATTTTTGCTACTGTGCTGAGAGGTTTTTTTTGTTTGTTTGTTTTAAATCAGGAATGGGTGTTGGATTTTATCAAATGCCTTTTTTTCCATCAATTGATATGAACATGTGGTTCTTTTCTTCTGCTATACTTATGTAGTGGATTACACTGATTGTTTTTCTAATATTGAACCATCCTTGCATACCTGGTATGAATCCCACTTGGTCACAAAGTATTACTTTTCTGATATAGTGCTGGATTGTACTAGCTAGGATTTTGTTGAAGACTTTTATGTCTATATTCCCAAGATTAGTCTGTAATTTCTTTTTTAGTGGTATCTTTGTTTTACTTTATTTAGCATAGTGCCTAAGGCATTTGACTGCTAACCAGAAGGCTGGCAGTTCAAACTCACCAGCCACTCCTCAGAAGGAAGGTTGGGCAATCTACTTCCAAAGTGATACTGCCTTAGAAACCCAAGGAGGGATTGCTGTGAGTTGGGTCCTACTCAACAGCAGTGTGTTTGGTTTTGTTTTGCCTCACTTTGGTATCAAGTTTATGCTTGCTTCATAAAATAAATTTGGAGTATTCCATCCTTTTCTGTGCTCAAAAATAGGAGTAGAATTGATGTCAGCTCTTCCTTAATGTTTGGCAGAATTCTCCACTGAAGCTGCCTGAGCCTGGACTTTTTTGTTGTTGGAAGTTTTTTTTATGACCTGCTCTTCTTTTGTTATGGTCCAGTTCAAATATTCTACCTCAGTCTGTGTTAGTTTAGGTAGGTCATGTGATTCTAGAAATCTATTTCCTCTAGGTTCTAAATTTATTGGAGTAGTTTTCATAGTATTCTGTTATTATCATTTACGGTTCAGTTGTGATGTCACTCATTTCATTTCTTATTTGTATCTTCCCTTTTTTTTCCTTAGTTAAATTTCCCAGTGTCTTATCAATTTTTTTTTTTAATTGTGATTTGGGTGAAAGTTTGTAGAGCAAATTCACTTTTCATACAGCAGTTCACACACACATTATCTCATGACATAGACTATAATTTACCCCAATGCAACAACTCCCCTCCCACTTCCACCTAATAGTTACCTCTTCCCTGGGTCCATCTGTCTGTGCACTCCTGCCCTGTGAGCTGCCTCCCTGGGCATTAACAGCCCTTCTTTTTCCCTTGATTGTTCTCTCCAAGGAGTGAACCTCAGGTAAATGTTCAACTCATATACCTCTCTTTTGTTTGGCTGGAAGCCACAGAATGGGTTCAATTCCAGACCCAAAGGGCAGCTAGAGGCCATAGTCTCAGTGGTTCCACCAGGCTCTATCAGACCAGCAAACCTGGTTCCTTTTTTTTTTTTTTTTCCCCAAAATTATTTTGAGGTTTTTTTTTTTCTTTTTTTTTCCCTCCCAAATTATTTTGAGGTTTTTTTTTTTCCACATTGTTTGCCCTCTCTATCCAGGATCTCCTACACAGATCCCCCTCTGAGGGGTTGGCAGTGGTATCCAGGCACCATTTAGTTCTTCTAGTCTCATAGTCGTATAGGCTGAGAATTGCATGGTGTACCAGTCACAAGGACTAATAGTTTCCAAGAATCTTTGGTTTTCTTCATTCTTTGCTCTGGATGAGGAGAGACCCATCATTCCATTTAGATGGCTGCTTGCAAGCTTTTAAGATCCCAGTTGCTACCCACCAAAAGTAGGAGGTGGAACAATGTTTTGTGTAGTATATTATGCCAATTGAGCTTGATGTCCCCTGAGACTATGGTCCCAAGCCCAAAGGTTCAACTGTTTGCTGTTCAACTACTAGCTGGCTGTGCCCAAGAAGTGACTACAACCTTATCCCTTGTCACTTCTACTATATACCTGAGAATTCTTACAGAACATACCAATACACTTCTAGAACCATTGTCTACCAACCCTGTACATACATGGTCTTGGGTACACTCCCTGCTGCATAGACATATCTAATAGTTCACCCTGTCCACCCATCTATCCACCAATCTACCTGTGTTTGCCTTCAATGACAATGCAGTACTGTATTGCAAAGGGTTCATCTTTGTTGTCTGTACGTCCCATGTACCTCTCTATGTCTTCCTCTTCCTCAATGCCATGAGGTTGATCACTCACATTTGGTACATTGCCCTTCTCTTCACTCAAATCAATACTCACTTGGGTTTCTAAGGCAGTATCACTTTGGAAGTAGATTGCCCAACCTTCCTTCTGAGGAGTGGCTGGTGAGTTTGAACTGCCAACCTTCTGGTTAGTAGTCTACCTATCTAACAGTGTTCCTTGCCCTCCCCTCACACCCCTGGTAACCAACAAAGAAAATTTCCTTTCATATATAAGCCATTCCTTGACTTTTACAATAATGGACTAATACAATATTTGTCCTTCTGTGATTGACTTGTTTCACTCAGCATAATGTCCTCCAAGTTCATCCATGTTATGTGGTGCTTTGCAGATTCTACGTTATTCTTTAGTGTTGCAAAATATTTAGTTGTGTGTATGTACCATAGTTTGGTTATCCATTCCTCAGTTGATGGACACCTAGGTTGTTTCCAAATTTTTGCTATGGTAAATAGTGTTGCGATGAACATGTTGTTGTTATGTGCCGTCAAGTTGGACCCAACTCGTAGCGACCCTCCTTAGGTTTCCGAGGCAGTATCACTATGGAAGTAGATTGCCCTATCTTCCTTCTGAGGAGTGGCTGGTGGGTTTGAACCACTAGCCTTCTGGTTAGCAGTCAAGTGTCTGTTCTTGCCATGGCTCTCACTTCTTTAGGGTATATACCTAGTAATGGAATGGCTGGGTCAAATGACATTTCTAATTCCAACTTTTTAAGGAATCGCCATACTGCTTTCCACAGTGGTTGTACCATTTTACATTACCACCAGCAGTGTATGAGAGTCCCAATCTCTCTGCATCCTCACCAGCATTAGTTATTTTCTGTCTTTTGAACTTGGCTACTAGTGCTGGGCTAAGATGGTATCTCATTGTTGTTTTGATTTGCATCTCTCTAATGGCTAATGATTGTGAGCATTTCTTCATGTTTGGTGGCCACCTGAATATCCTCCTTGGTGAAGGGTCTATTCATGTCTTCTGCCCATTTTTAATTGGATTATTTATCTTTTTGTTGTTGAGGTGTTGGAGTTTTCTATAAATTCTAGAGATAAGTCCCTTGTCAGATATGTCATTGCTGAATACTTTTTCCCAATCTGTAGGTTCTCTTTTGACTCCTTTGGAGAAGTCTTTGGAAGCACATAAAAATTTAATTTTGAGAAGGTCCCACTCATCTAGCTTCTCTTCTGCTGCTTGTGTATTTTGGGTTATGCTTGATAGTCTATTTATGCAATATATTAGGGCCCCTAAATTGGCCCCTTGTTTTTCATTGAGGAACTCTATAGTTTAGGTTTCACATTTGAGTCTTTGATCCATCTGGAGTTAGTTTTTGTGTAAGGTGTGAGGTACACATCTTGTTTCATTTTTCTACAAATGGATATCCAGTTTTGCCAGCACCATTTATTAAACAAACATTCTCTTCCCCATTTAATGGATTTTGGCCTTTGTCAAAGATCATCTGACCACAGGTGGATGGATTTTTCTGGGCTCTCAATTCTATTCCATTGGTCTATGTGTCTGTCATTGTACCAATATCAGGCAGTTTTGACTACTGTGGCTATATAATAGGTTTTGAGATCTGGAAGTGTGAGACCTTCTACTTTGTTCTTCTTCAATAGTGCTTTGCTTATCCGAGGTCTCTTTCCTTTCCATATAAAGTTAGTGATCGGTTTTTCCATATCCTTAAAAAATGTTGATGGGATCTGGATT
>NW_006921934.1:1957164-1958534 GCF_000298275.1 Orycteropus afer afer
AATCCAACTGATTTTTGGATGTTGATCTTGTATCCTGCCACGATGCTAAATCTCTCAATTAGTTCCAGTAGATTTTTGACTGAGTCTCTTGGGTTTTTTAGTTATAGAAACATATCATCAGCAAATAGGGATAGTTTCACTTCTCCCTTACCAATTTAGATGCCTTTGATTTCCCTTTCTTGCCTTATGGCCCTGGCTAGGACTTCCAGAATAGAAGTGGTGAGAGGGGGCATCCTTGTCTGGTTCCTGTTCACAAGGGAAATGGTTTCAGTCTCTCTCCATTGAGAATAATGTTGGCTGTTGGTTTTGCATAGATTCTCTTTATTATGTTGAGGAATGTCTCTTCTATTCCTATTTTGCTGAAAGTTTTGATCAAGAATCTGTGTTGGATTTTATCAAATGCCTTTTCTGCATCAATTGATATGATCATGTGGATCTTTTTTCTTTGTTTTATTTATGTGGTGGATGACGTTGATTGTTTTCCTAATGTTGAACCATCCTTGCATACCTGATATGAACCTCACTTGTTCATAATGAATGATTTTCTTGATATGTTGTTGAAGATTTTTGCACCTATACTCATGAGGGATATTGGTCTGAAGTTTTCTTTTCGAGTGATGTCTTTGCCTGGTTTTGGTATCAAGGTTATGCTTGCTTCATAAAATGAGTTAGAGAGGAATCCATCCTTTTCTATGTTTTGGTATAGTTTGAGTAGGACTTGTGTCAGTTCTTCTATGAATGTTTGGTAGAATTCTCTGGTGAAACGTCTGGGCCATGACTTTTTTTTGTAGTTTTTTGATAACCTGCTCAATTTCTTCTTTTGTTATGGATCTGTTCAACTTTTCCATGTCAGTCTGGTGTTAGTTTAGTAAGTGGTGCATTTCTAGAAATCTATCCATTTTTCTGTGCAGATTTGTCCAGATTTTCAAATTTGTTGAAGTACTTCAGAGAGTCCAGATATTATCTTTTTTATTTCAGTGGTTCTGTTGTGGTATCACCCATTTCATTTCTTATTCGTGTTATTTGTATTCTCTCCCTCTTTTCCTTTGTTAATTTTGCTAGTAGTTTGTCAACTGTATTGATCTTTTTTTTAAAAAAAAAACAACTCTGGTCTTGTTGATTTTTTTTTTATTGCCCTTCTATTTTCTGTTTCATTGATTTCTGCTTGAATCTTTATTGTTTCCTTTCTTCTCGTGACTGTAGGCTTTTCTTGCTGTTCTTTTTCTAATTGTGGGAGATGTTGGTTTAAAGTGTTGATTTTGGCTCTTTCTTCTTTTTTGATGTGTGCATTTCTTGCTATAAATTGGCCTCTGATCACTGCTTTAGTTGTGTCCCAATGATTTTGGTATGTTATGTTTCCATTCTCATTT
>NW_006921934.1:1959209-2011880 GCF_000298275.1 Orycteropus afer afer
GCCACTCCTGCTCTTTTATGGTTGCCATTTGCTTGATATATCTTTTCCCAACCTTTGATTTTTAGTCTATTTTTGTCTTTGTCTCTAAGGTGTGTCACTTGTAGACAGCATATTGATGGGTTTTGTTTTCTTATCCAATCTGCAACTCTCCATCTCTTGAGTGTTGCATTTAATCCATTAACATTCAGTATAATCACTGACAAGTATGAGTTTGTTGGTGTCATTTTGTTATGTGTTTTTTCATGGTGTCCCTAGTTTCTTTGTTCCATATTATTTTCTGTGCTGAGGTCATTATGTTTATGAATCATGTTATCATTTCCCTTTGTGGTCATTCTTTCAGTATTTGCTGAGTATTTGTGCTTGTCCTCTTTTTTATTGTCATGTAAAGTTTTATCATTTTTCTTTGAGGTTACCCAGTGATTTATAATTTTCTCCCCAAGTTTAGAATAGTCCATTCTATCTGACAACTCTCGAGTTCCTCATCATTTAGAAGGTTTGTAACTACACAGTATTTTCCCTCTTTTTGGTGTGTAGTTGTCCTCATTTGCCAATTGAATTATCTGGTTCCTTGTTTACAATCTTGTAAGCTCATTTTACTTTTGATATGTCCATAGCTGTGGTTTCTGGGTTATGTCACTTGTGTATTAATGGTTGGTTGTTATTTGCTATTTTTGGTTCTCTGTTCAAAGGACTCCCTGTAGCATCTCTTATAAGGTTGGTCTGGCTTCAACAAATTCCATTAGTTTCTGCTTATCTGGAAATCTCTTAATTTCACCATCATATTTGAGGAACAATTTTGCCAAGTATATAATTCTTGGTTGAAAATTTTTCTCTTTTAGGGTTTTATATATACCATCCCATTGCCTTCTCTCTTGCATGGTTTCTACTGAGAAATCAGAGCTTATTCTTACTGGTTTCCTTTGTAAGTAAGTTTTTGTTTTTCCCATGCTGCTTTGAGGATTCTTTCTTTGTCTTTGGTTTTGATGAGTCTGATGATGATATATCTTGGTGAATTTCTTTTGGAGTCTATCCTGTTTGGGCTTCGTTTGACTTTCTGAATAGATACATTTTCATCTTTTGTCATATCAGGGAAATTCTCCTCCAACAAATCTTGGATAATTTTCTCAGTGGTTTTCTTTTTCTCTTTCTCTTCATCTGGAATTCCAATGACACGTAGGTTATTCCTTTTGATGGTATCTCACATGAACCTTAGGTTTTCTTCATTTTGTTTTGATCTTTTTTCTGATTGATCTTTCCAAAGAAGTATTTACGTACTTCTCTTTAATCTCATTAATTCTGCCTTCCATTGCATCAGTTCTACTCCTTTACCCTTTCAATGTGTTATCTATTTCTGACAATTTAGTATTAATCTTGGATTTCTGTCTGTAGTTTTTGAATCATTTCTAATTTTTCATTTATTTTGTCATTTTGTTCTTGTATTTTCTTCCAAAATTTTGCTAGGGTGTATCTGTATTTTCTTTGATCTGTCTCTCAATCTTTTGAAGATACCTAAATATAATTCTTTTGAATTCCTTATCAGAGAGTTCCAATGCTGCTTCTTCCTCAGAGATGTGTTCTGGGTCTGTATCCTGTTCCCCTGTTTCTACCACTTATTGTTGTTTCTTTGTGTGGACTGTGATGATCTGTTGTCTCCGACACATTGTGACACTGTTTTATTTAGATCTCTGTTAACTGTTTGTGTAGAGCAGCTAAGGGTGAGTCAGGCTCTTCTTCGTGGTTGTTTATTTTTGGTCCATTGGTGGAGAAGGAGGTGGTGACTCTCACTGAGTAAGTGAAGCAGCAGGAGGTGTGGGTGTAGTTGTGTTGTATGGGGACTGTTGCTGTCTCCCACAGAGTTAGACAAAAATAATTGAATAAGCATCAAAAAAGCAAAAGCAAATGGACAAAAAACACACTGTCTAATCACACAGGAACAGTAACCAAAAAAAGAGAAAAGGGAAAAAGACAAAAACAAAACAAAACAAAAAGCATCGTAATATCTGGGGAGAGGGTAGTAAGAGAAAAAAGCAGAGAAGGAGAATAATGAAGAAAAAATGGCAAAAACGCAAAAAGAGAAACAAAGAATGGGGTTAACCATGAGAAAGAAAAACAAACAACTAAAAAAAGAAGAAAAAAACATCAGGGCAGGTGTGGCAGGCCATCCAGGCTCCATCCAAGCACACAGACTGGGATGGAATTTCTGCCAGCCTAGAAGGTGGGTGGGAGTGAAGGATGGTCATACCTCCATTCACCAAGGGGGTGTGAGATATAAGAGTAACAAGGGCAATGTCACACCTTTCCAGTTGTCCACGTTCAGAATGTCCTTGTGGTTCCCAGCAAGTGGAGCCTGTTCTTAAGTCCTGGAATCTGGGAGAATGATGTCGCTTTAAATATCCAAAATGGTCAAGGCACTTGTAAACATTCAAAATGGCTGTGCCCTCCAGACCAGCAAAAGTCCACTGCTCAGTCTGTTTTCCTCTCCTCTGCTTCCCCTTTTTTCCCCAGCCACCACAGCAGTCCTCCATGCAGCCCGGGTTTTTAGGTTAATTCTTAGGTCCTACCAGCACTCAGCAATATCCAAGCTGTCTATGCTGTCAGGATTGCTGCCAGACCGTAAACTCCACATGTCTCCTTTTTGGTGTTCTCATGAAAATTCTTCTTCTAATTGGAGTTTGAAGAGGGTCTGTGTAGTCTTTCTGCCTTTTCTGCCATCTTACAGGAACTTGGCATGTCAAGTTTTTAAAAATCTTTTAGAAGATCCAACTTTTAGTTTTGTTGATGCTTTCTACTGTTTTTCTGTGTCATTTATTTCTGTTTTAATCTTTTTTTTTTTTTTCTTTTAGAGACAGTAGGCTTTTTGTTGTTGTTGTTGCTCTTTTCCTAATTGTTGGAGTTGGATTAAAATACTGATTTTGGTTCTTCTTTTTCGATGTGTGCATTTATTGCTACAAGTTGATCTCTGAGTACTGCTTTTGCTGTGTCCCAAAGGTTTTGGTATGTTGTGTTTTCATTCTTATTTGTTTCCAAGAATTTTTTTATTTCACATTTTATTTCCTCTGTTACCCAATAGTTTTTGAGTAGAGTATTATTTATTTTCCATGTATTTTATTTCTCCCCCATGATCTTCCTATTAATGATTTCTAAATTTATAGTGTTGTTATCCAAGAAGATATTTTGTAGTATTCTGATGTTTTTAAATTTATTGAGGATTATTTTGTAACCTAACATATGGTCTATTCTGGAGAATGATCCATGTGCATTGGGGAAGAATGTGTATTATGTTTTGGTTGGATGGAATGTTCTGTATATATCTATGAAGTCAAGTTGGTTGATTTTGTTGAGCTCTGTATTATTGTTGAGTTTCCTTCTATTTGTTCTGTCCTTCATTGAAAGTGGTGTTTCAGAGTCTCCTATTACTATTACAAAATTGTCTATTTCTCTTTTCAATTCTGTTAATGTTTGCTTTATGTATTTTGGGACTTTTTCATTGGGTGTATTGATATTTATTATGGTTTGTCCTCTTCCTGGATTGACCCTTTTATCATTATATAATGTCTTTCCTTGTTTGATATGTTGTTTTTTGCCTTAAAGTCTATTTTATCAGAAATTAATATTGGCACTCCAGCTCTTTTGTTTGGTTCCCTTTAGCTTGATTTTTTTTTTTTTCTTTTTCACATGCTTTGATTTTTAATTTATTTTTATCTTTTCATCTAAGGTGGGTCTCTTGTAGGCATCATATTGATGGGTCCTATTTTCTTGGTCCATTCTGTTGCTCTTTTTCTTTTGATTGGTGCATTTGGTCCATTTACGTTCATGACAATTAATGATTAGTAGGAATATACTGCTATCATTCTTTTGTATTCTTTATTGTGGTGTTGATGTTTTCTTTATTCCAAAGATTTTTCTGTGCTGAGTTCATTTTGTTATCAGATTTTCTTTTCATTTTCTTCATTGTTGCTGATTTTATGTTTATTAAGTACTTGTGATTTTCTTCTTGTTTTAGAAGGCTTATTAATTTTCTTTCTTGTTACCCTATAGTTAATTTTTATCTTCCTGTGTTTGAAACAGTCTGTTCTATTATTATACCATTTTTCCCTCTTTTTGCTTTATAGTTGTCATTTACATGTTGACACCTCTGGTTCTATATTTTCAGTCTTGTGAGCTCATTTTAATTTTGATAATTATTTTTCTGGCTTGGTTTTGGGTGATGTTGTCATGTGCCTTAATCTTAGGTTGTTGTCTCCCATTCTTGGTTTTCTGTCCAAAGGAGACTCCCTTTAGTATTTCTTGTAAATTTGCTCTTCTTTTTACAAATTTCCTTAATTTCTGTTTACCTGGAAATGTCCTAATTTCACCGCTGTATTTGAAGGACAGTTTACTGAGATTTATAATTCTTGCTTGAAATTTTCTTTTTTCAAGGTTTTACATATGTCTTCTCATTGTCTTCTTGACTATATGGTTTCTGATGAGAATTCAGAGCTTAGTCTCATTGATTGCCTTTTGTTGGTAACATTTCCTTTTTTTCTGGGTTGTTCTCAAGATCTTTTTTCATCTTTGGTTTTGGAAAGTTTGATTATAATGTGTCTTAGTGACTTTCTTTTGGGGTCTATCTTGTTGAGGTTATTGGGTGGAGATCTTATTGCCTCTTATGATATTAGGGAAGTTTTCTGATGGCAAGTCTTGGACTATTTTCATTGTGTGCTTTTCTTTGTTTTGCCTCCTCCTGTTTGGGGATCCTAGTCATACCTAGATTATTTCTCTTGGTATCATCCCACATAATTCTTAGACTTCCTTCATTCTTTTTTCTTTTTCTGATTTTTTCTCATACAAATTGGTGTCAAGGGATTTATCTTCTAGTTGGCTAATCTGTTCTTAAGTCACTTTGATTACACTGTTTAGTCCTTCTAATGTGTTATCTAGCTCTGTAATTTTAGTGTTAATCTTTTGGATTTGTAACTGTTTTTTGTATGATTTACAACTGTCTGTTTATTTTGGCATTTTTCTCTTGTATTGTTTTCTTGAATTCTTATAGGGTATTGCCTGCCTCTTCCTTGATTTTGTTTGTGGTTTCATTGAACTCTTGGAGGTCACAAAATTTATACCTTTTGAATTCCTTATCAAGTAGTTCTATTACCTGTTCTTCCTCAGGGAGGTTTCCTAGTTATTTATTTTGGTCGCTTGCTTGCACTATCTTGTCCTGGTTCTTTAGTTGAACTGAAGTTGCCTGCTGTCTGTGAGACACACTGGAGTTGTTGCTTTCTTATTGATTTTGTGTTGGTTAGTTTCTCCTTGATTTTTTATTTTGCTGTGTTTCAGTATATCTGGGTGGGTGGGCAAGTGTCTTCTTTGGTTGCTAGTTTGGCAGCACTAAAGTGTTTGCTACTGCCTCTGGGTGGGTCAGGACATTTTTGTTATTGTTGTCATTCTGGTAAAGGACTTGTTTCAGTACTGAATTTCTATAGATTTTTGTTGTTGTTATTGTTGTTATTTGGGTGAAGTTTACAAGGCAAATTTGTTTTCCATTCAACAATTCATACACATTTTAATTTGTAATATTCACTGCAAACCCCACAGTGTAACAGTGCTCTTCCAACTTCCTCCTTGTGTTTACCATTTCCCTTCCTCCTTCTCTCCTATCCCTTCCAGCCTTCTTAACTTTATCCCTGAGCAAATGCTGTCCTTTTGATCTCGTATGGTTGATGGTTTTAATGAATGCATACCTTCTTGGTATTATTGTTTGGTTATTGTTTTTGGCTGAAAGTTGAGCCAGTTCCTGGCTTTAAGGGTGTCTAAGGGCCATAGTCTTGGGGGTTCTACAAGTCTCTATCAGACCAATGAGCCTGGTCATTTTTACAATTTTGAGTTCTGTTTCACATTTTTCTCCCACTATATCTAGGACCTCGTCCTGTGATCCCTTTAAAAGCAGTCAGCAATAGTAGCTGGGCACCATCTAGTTCTTCTGGTCTCAGGGTCATGGAAGTTAGGGTTCATGTGGTCCATTAGTCCTTTGGACTAATTGTTTCCTTGTGTCTTTGACTTTTTCACTTTTCTTTGCTGTGGGTAGAGAGAGACCAATAGTTGCACTTTAGACCTCAGTTGCTACTCACCAAAGTATGTAAAACACTATCTTTGTGGACTTTATTGTGCTAATTGATCTTTGTGTCACCTGAGACTATGTCCTGAATTTCCAGGTCTTATGATTCATTCCCTCAATGTGTTTGATTATGACTAAGAAGTTTTCATAACTTTGCCCCTGGTATAATCTACTATCTTCATAGATATATTTGTAGCACATATAAATACATATGTAGAGATATCCTCAGAACAGGACATATTTTATAATAACCTTTTTCACCTTTCATATCAACATCTTCTGAGTACCTGATGGTACAAATGGTTAACTCACTCAGCTGCTAAGTGAAAAGTTGGCAGTTGGAGTCCACTCAGAGGGACCTTAGAAGAAAAGTATGACAATCTATTTCAAATACATACATACATATACATATATACATGTATATATATATATATATATATATACACACACACACACACATGTTTATGGAGTTCTGGTGGTGTAGTGCCTAAGGCATTTGATTCCTAGCTAGAAGGCTGGTGGTTCAAACCCACCAGCCACTCCTTGGAAGGAAGATTGGGCAATCTACTTCTGTAGAGATACCACCTTGGAAACCCAAGGAGGGGTTGCTATGAGTCAAATCGACTTGATGGCAGTGAGTTTTTTTTTTTTTTTTCAAGCTACTGGAAACCCTATGGAGCACAGTGATATTGTGACACACATGGGATCACCATGAGTCAAAGTCAAGTTAACAGCAACTGGTTATCAACATCTTCAGTCCTGGAGAACTATACTTGATATGATGGGTTGAGACCAAGCATCGTTCATAATAAATAACGAGGATTCAGTTATGGTGTAGTTGTGGCTACCTTCTAAAGCTGTAAAGTAAATATACTTTAGAAACACTTCAGCACATAATATTAAAAAAATAAAAAATTAACTATACAACTTTCATTTAATCAGCATAAATAATCTCAATTTCTGATTCTTGCAGTCTTAAATTTGTCCAGGTTTGATGGCTTCAAGCCCCGTAAATGGACGTTTTAACCTAATCTCTATCAAGTCTAACCTAGTTTGCTTGATCAAGAAAATGTGTCAGTATTTACCTTCTGCAATCTTCCTTTGTTCCACCAGACTCACTGTCTATGACCCCCACCCCCAATTCTCTGTGATCTGCATGTTTGTCTTCCAATCCCAAGTGGAATCTGAGACCAGCAAAGGATGCTAACAAGCATGCTGTTCCTAATGAGGCACTGGCTGGGTTCAGTGCCATTTCTTCAAAACAAACTTGCTGATAAATATTTGGCTACCTCCTGTATATCCAGCTCACTTCCCCTTGCTGCATTTCATCCAGAATATCTATGGGTCTGATTATGTTTCTCCAGATGCCCTGTTTTACGTTTTCCAGATTGGGTCTCATTTTGTGATTTGCTGCCCATATTTCTTGAAAGCTCATGAGCTGACTGCCATATGCCTGCAATCCTCATTCTCCATCAGCCTCAGCTGCTTTGCAACGAGGTAAGGGGTCAAACAGGAAAACAAAAATCAAAGCTGAGCTGAAAAGCTGGCTGCCGATCTGGGCAGGAAGTCAAAGCATGCCAAGCACAGCGGCCGACAGGAGTCTTGTCAACCAAAGTACCTCTATGAATAAGTTTGCTGGCCACAGGCTCATACTAAAGTCACAGTGGATTGTGGCTCAGATATTCAGAGACCAAACACATGGCAATAAACCTCAGAGAGAAAGAGACAGAGTGAGAGAGCATGCATTGGATACAGGAGGAGTGAAAGAGGGATTTAGAATGTGTGTGTTTGTGCATGAGTGTGTACATGGGGTAGAATGAGTGTGTATGTGTGTGTGAGAGAGAGACAGAGACATAGAGAAAGAGAAATATGGAGCAAGTGAGAAATACAAAGAGAGAGATGGGGAGAGTCAGACAGACAGATAGACAAATGGTAGTGACAGAAAAGGAGAGACACTAAGCCTGACTCTGAAGTGGAAATATGAAAGAGAAGCTACAATATTCCAAACATGAAACACAGGCTCAGGAACCTCCAGGGAATTAAAGATGATACTCAACACCAGATCACTGACTGCTCAGAAAACTATTTCTTTTCTTTCTGGGTTGAATCATTCATGGGTGCAATCAGACTCGATATTACATATACAGCTACCTACCCTTTAGAGTTAAATGATTTCTATGTGAAAGAGCTCCCCTTTACCTTGATGTTAACAAGGCAGGCCTGAAGAAAAAAATTCAATAGAGTGACAAGGGATAGTCCTATGGTTGAAAAAAGGAACTGGAATCATAAAATGCAAGAAATTTTTACTAACGTCCTGTCAGGAGCCTTCTGCATGGCCATTGTGGAATGTGATTTATATCAGTCATTCTGCAGCATTAGTGAGGGCTCTGTGTACAAAGCTTTACTAGCTGAAGGGGACAGACAACAGGAGAACAAGACAGGAGCCTCTCCTTCCAAGAGCCTGCAGTGTTCTCGATCTCATGAAAAATTAAGTGAATATACACATCAACAGAAGCATCAAGAATGTCCCTACTGACAATGGTCATATGAGAGCATAGCTTGGCTAGCATTAGAAATCTGTGCCCCCTTATATAAGGAGAAGAGATCTTTGCCTACATGTCCTTTTCTTCTTTGTGAAATTAAATTCCTGGCATGAGCGTTTTCTACCTGCTGGTTTCCCTACATTCTATCATCACCCTACACTCTAACCTTGGAAGGAAATGTAAGAACTGCCTTGTCCAATCTAATGCATGAATGTCCTTGTGACATTCCCTGATAGAACTCCTCCAGGATGGGCAACTCCTTATCATTCACAGCAAACTCTTTTGTTTTTGGATCCCTGGGTAAAGCAGTAAAGATGCCAGCTGCTAACTGAAAGGTTGGAGGTTCAAGTCCATCCAGATGAATCTGAGAAGAAAGGCTTGATGCTCTTCTTACAAATAATGAACCATTGAAAACCCTATAGAGCATGGTTCTACTGTGACACATGGAATCAACTTGATAGCAATTTCGTTTAGTTTTGGCTTTTAACCAGTAGGAATTTCTTTCCTTGCTTTGAGCTGAAATTTGCATCTCTTCCACCCATCAGTTCTTGTTCTGTTTTCTAGATCTGCACAAATGAAATCTAATTTCTGTTCCACAGGACTCCTTGTCATAACCTCCCTCAATCTCTAGAAGAATGACCCTGGCATCTCAACTGCTTGCTACCAGAGGTGGTTTGAGCACTCTGCCATTGGTGGGAGGCTGCCCTTCCATAAGTATGGAGCAAAAGGTAGGTTCAAAGCATCAGGGTGGTCTACCCAACTCCATAGGTTAGAACAGACCTACCCAACTCCCTAGTCCCTGAGCAGAGCAAAGAGTTAAGGGCTCAACCGCTAGCCAAAAGGTTGGTGGTAGAATCCACCCAGAGGCCTATTGATCTGCTTCCAAAAGGACATAGCCTTGAAAATGCTATGGAGCCCAGTTCTACTTTGCACACATGAGATCACCATGAGCCAAAATCAACTTGCACACAACTAATAACAAAAACCTCCAATTCTGGGGACTCTCAGATGACACAGCACAGAATACTCTGAGGAGAGCTTGACAGAATTTAGTTGGGTTCAGAAGCAGGAGTAGTACAAATCCAAGAATGATCACAAAAGAGAGGAAGGGGAGATAGATGACAGGGAAAGGAATGAGAGCCATGGCAACACTGTGAGAGGAATGAATGAAAGTAATGTTTGAGAACTAGAAGTAAATTAGGATTTTGAGGATGAAATCTCATCCTTTGAGATTAAAATTATTTCTTTCCCTTATCCTCACACAAACATATCCTTTGAAGATGCACACATGCCTGCTGGAGCAGTTTTACTCACTAACATGTCTTAAAAGGCAGTTCAAAGAGTCATTTTTCTTAAAATATTGTATTAGTAGAGGTTCCAGCAAACAGTGAGCTAGTTTATGTTTCTGCGTCAAAATGAGCATTATGTATTAGATCTTAAATTATTATTTGGTTATGAATTGCTTGTTGTTGTTAGGTGTCATTCTGACTCATAACAATCCTATGTACAACAGAATGGAACACTGGCCAGTCCTGTGCCACCCTCACAATCTTTGCTATGCTATGTATGCTTCATATTGTTCATATCATTGCAGCCACTGTGTCAATCCATCTCATTGAGGGTCTTCCCCTTTTTTTGCTAACTCTCCACTACAGGACCTTTAAACAGTGTGTGTATGCTTGTGCATGTATGCACATATGCATGCATGTGGTGGTGGGGAAGCCAAATGATACTCAACATGAAGAAATCTAAACATCCAGTCTGAGAATGAGAAGTCCAGCTCACTCATATGTCCAGCTCACTCCTATATTAGGACTGACATGACCTTCTGCAGGGAGATGGAAGGAAAAGCATTACTTCAGTTGTAGTTGTTGAGTTTACAGTGCAGGAAAGCACAGAAACTCTTTTTGATATCTTTGAAATTACATATTTAGATATTCTATATACTTTTCAGTCATTTCTATTTATGTCTTCCAAATCTTCTTTTAAAATAAATTAAAAGGATAGCAAATGAAAATAATAGATGTAACAAAAAATTTGCACATTTCTGGCATTCTTCATGGCATTACAAAATACTGTTCTTTAGTTCATGTTCATACTTCACTGTGAGAATGGGTGAGTTAAACTGTGGCTGGGTTAAAGCCACTGTGAAGAACACCCCCAGAGGACATATTCTAGCAATATCGATTCCCTGCTGCCATTTTTGTATGCATAGAACAGCACACATACAAATACTGTTTTAGTAGCACAACACTAGAAATGAGGTTGCCATAACTTGGCATCCGTTGCTTTTTTCTATATAGGCATATCACTTCACTGCCAGTTAAGTAACTTCTTTGTGCCATAAACATCCTCAATTTATGCTGGATCACAACTAATTTGGTGGAGAAAAGCAATTCTAAGTAATACCTAACAGTACAGTAATGTTTGTGATACTTAACAATTCCTTGCAGCTGGGAAACCTATCAAGAAACTTGACATTGGAAACACATCTCCCCTGGTGGGGAACCATCTCTAGATCTGATCAGGAGACAGGGTAGGTCTGGCCAGTAATTTTTAAACCATTTCAGCTTCTCTAAAGGCAATGAGGGGAAGCATCCCTGGCTGGCTCAGATCCCCTTGAGAACATCACATCCCTCAATTCTGCACCACGCCTGCTCTCCAGACAGCACACAGCAGGGGGGCTATTCAAGCATTTTAAGAAATGTTCTGCAGGATCAAAACCCTTCTTTAGAAAACTCCTCATCATTTGGGTTTTAAGTGGCAGGGCACAACTCAGAAAAGAAAGAGGGATAAGGTCAGTGTAACAGCTCACCCCAGCAGGGGGCCAGCAGGAAACCCCCAGAGGAACAATGCACCAGGCTCTGCATTCAAGCAGGCAGTTCCCTTGTCAGATGAGGATCAGCAGCCACAGCATGAGGCCGGCTGCTCCATCTTGTTAGGCAGAGGTCAGGAGACTCCCAAATAACACCTCTGAGAAAGTTCTGAAATTGGTGTAATTTTCAGCAACAAAAAGGGGCCTTTGCATATTTCTTAAGAGAGTCAGGGGTCAGCAGGAACTCTAGAGACCAAGAAAGAGAAATATAAGTTTTGACAAATGTAGTCTCTAATCATGATGTTAGCCCATGTGTATGCCTTCAAAATCAAGGTACATTTCTTGTGTTTGTATGAGACTGCATTCTTCCTACATGCTGGCACTCAGTATACTATCACATATGGCTGTTTCTTGAAATAAATCTAGAAAACTGCTAGGTTTTAGTCCCTGGGTGGTACAAATGGTGCTCAGCTGCTAAATAGAAAGTTGGAGGTTCAAGTCCACCCAGAAATGACTCCTAAGAAAGGCCTGACAATCTACTTAGAAAAATCAGCCACTGAAAACCCTATGGAGGACAATTCTACACTGATACACATGGGATCATCATGAGTTCAAATTGACTACATAGCAACTTATTTATTTATTTTTTTTAATTTTGATTGTGATTTGGGTGAAAATTTACAGAGCAAATTCATTTTCCATACAGTAGTTCATACACATTTTGTTTCATGCCATTTACTGCAATTTCCCACAATGTAACAGCTCTCTTCCCACTTCCTCCCTATGGTTACCTCTTCCCTGTGTCCTTCCCTCCCATGCACTTCCACCCCTTGAGCTGTCTCCTTGTGCAAACACTGCCCTTCTGTTCTCCCATGATTGAGGGCTCCAAGGAGTGTATCCACATGATGTAAATATTCACCCCATATGACTGTATATTGTTTGGCTGGAAGCCACAGGAGTTCAGTTCCAGACCTGAAGGGTGGCTAGGAGCCATAGTGTCGGGGGTCTCATCAGGCTCTATCAGACCAGCACACCGGGTCTTTTTTTTTTTTTTTATGATTTTGAGTTTTGTTCCACATTGTTCTCCCACTTTATCTAGGATCTCTTGCACCAATTCCCTTCCGAGGGGTTAAAAGTAGTAGCCAAGCACCATCTAGTTCTTCTGGTCTCATGGTCATACAGGCTGAGGATTGGATGGTGTACCAGTCCCTTGGACTGTTTGTTTCCTTACATCTTTTGTTCTCTTCATTCTTCTTTGTTCTGGATGAGGAAAGACCCATTGTTGCATATAGGTGGCTGCTTGCAAGTTTTTAAGATCCCAGTTGCTACTCACCAAAGTAGGATGTAGAACAATGTTTCCATGTAGTGTATTATATAAATTGAGCTTGATGTCCCCTATAACCATGGTCCTGAGCCCGCAAGTAAAAGTACTCACTCTCTCAGGGTAGCTGGTTGTGGCCAAGGAACCACCACAACCTTGCCTCTTGTCAGCTCTATGTGCACCTGGACATTCTTACAGCTCATACAAGTAAACATGTAGAAACATCGTCTGCTAACCCTATACATGGGCATGGGCACACTCCCTCCTGCCTAGACATACCTGATCATTCACCCTGTCCACTCGTCTGTCTACCTATAGATCAATGTTTGCCATCACTGACAATACAGTACTGTACAACTTTACATCTTTACATCAACAGTACATCTTTGTTATCTGTTCCTCTCGTGTACCTCTCTATGTCTTCCTCTTCCTCAGTGCCACCATGTTGATCATTCACTTTTGGTACACTTCCCTTCCATTCACCCAAATCAATACTTGTCTCTACCTATCTAGCAATGTTCCCTCCCCTCCCCTCGCATTCCTGATAACTAACAAATAAAGCTTCTTTCCATATATAAACCTTTCCTTGACTTTTTACAATCATGAACTAATAGAATATTTATCCTTCTGTGATTGACTTACTTCACTCAGCATAATGTCTCCCAAGTGCAACTGGCTGTTTTTAAGAGAACTGTATTGGGCAATGTGAAATGTCAGAGTAAAATATTTAATTGTTTTATTCATTAAAAACAAACAAACAAACAAACAAAAAAACCCTCAATGCCATCAAGTTGATTCCAACTCATAGAGACCCCATTGGTTTTCCAAGGCTATGGGGGCTATGGAGAAGCAGACTTCCCCATCTTTCTTCCATAGAGTGGCTGGTAGGTTCAAACCATCAACCTTTTGGTTAGCACCTGAGCTGCTTAATAAGAGATAGAGCAATGTAAATTTGACTGCTAACTAGAAGGCTGGTGGTTCAAACCCACCAGCTGCTCCTTGGAAGGCAGGTTGGGCAATCTACTTCCCAACATAGTGGGAAGTAGTGATGCCACCTCTGAAACCCAAGGAGGGGTTGCTATGAGTCGGATCCAACTCCATGGCAGTGCATTGCATTGCGTTTGCATTTAGATTGGGCTTAAATTGGGGAAATGAGGCTCATTTGCATATCTGAGTTCCTTTGATGAGTTCATACAGATGTCCACCAACAAGATTTATATGGATTCACTTAAGCAAGGTCTTTTATTTATCATAGTCTCAGTCTGTGACTGTACTATAAGTTACTAGGTGCCTACTCTGTCAAATCCTTTGGACACTAATGAATACAAAAGACCTTGTTGTTGTGTACTGTACAGTCAATTCCAACACATATTGACCCTAAGGACAGAGTAGAACTGCCCCCTTGGGTTCCCAGGCTGTATATAATCTTTATTAGAGCAGAAAACTACATCTTTTCTCCTGTGGAGCAGCTGGTGGATTTGAACTACCAACTTTTCAGTTAGTATCTGAGAGCTTAACTGCCACACCAAGGATCCTACAAGACGCCTGGTGTGCAAAACAACATGATTTGTTAACAGTGCTCACAGTATCCCTGTAAATGAGCCCAACAGTTGCTCTTCCCTGTGTTGGATATCAGCCCTGACATATACATCATGAACAAAAGAAATAAGAAAGGTTCCAGCACCAGGGACAAGGGGGAAGCACTCCAGAGACAGAAAGGCCCTGCCTCTCCTTGTGCATGTCTGACTGATGACAATGAGAATTAAAAACTGACAGAGGTAGCTCATGCTTCCAGAGGGTCACTGTTTCAATTTTTAATAAAAATCTTACTTTCCCAGTGGATACATTTTTATATACAGGACCTGATTTCTTTTGGCTCCTGAGCCTGTGAGTTGGAATTAATTTGTGTGAGTAATTCATGTTAAGAATTCATAAAAATAATTTGTTTCAAATGCCACAAACCAAAGGGATCATTTAAATACATAACCTGGTTAGAAAACCTGAGTCATCCCATGGTTAAAAACCTGCATCTGAGCACATTCTAAATAGTCTCTAATGATGGTCCTTATAAAGAGGAAGAGGAAAGAAAATGACAGGGATGCCCTCCCCAATATAAGAGACAGATAAGTAAACAGCTACTCTAAGAAAGGGAGTATATTTGGGACTGACATCTCAGAAAGCAGGTAAATAGGTTGGGAAGGAATTCATAAACAACTCAGGATACTTATACATTTAAGACCATGACAATACTAGTGTTGGGAGTTAAGAATAATGTGAGATAGCTTTAGCTCTCCACCAATTCACTTGGTATGCACTTCCCAGTATGTTCAGTGCCCTGAATATCATCCTGTCTACATAACAATGCATCCTTACTGTGCTTATGAAACGCTTACATTTCCCCATCTAAGTATTAAAAAACCAAACCCACTGCCATCAAGTCGATTTTAACTCACACTGACCCCCATTGGGTTTCCAAGGCTGTAAATCTTTATAGAAGTGAATTGCCTCGTGATCCTCCCACAGAGCAGCTGGTGGGTTTGAAGCCCTGACCTACTGATTAGCAACCAAATGCCTTACCCACTATGCCACCAGAGCGCTATATCTAAGTATTAATCTGCATAAACTAAACATGGTGCAGTGAATGAAGAAGAGGTTTAAAGGAAGTGTAGCTACAGAATGAAAAGAGTAGTATGGAGAAATGGTTCCTACAGAAAAATTTATACTACACATGGCAGATAAAATATTCAGAATACATTAATGATATAATTCTTTAAGATAGAAATATTTGATACTTTCATACTATTAAAAGCTGTAAATTAGTAAGACCTTCCTGAAAAAGAATTGGGGAGTATGCAAAGATGGGCTCAAGCATAGCAAGGATTGTGAGGATGGCACAGGACCTGGCAGTGTTCTGTTCTGTTGTGCATGGGGTTACGATGAGTCGGAGCCAACTCAACATCACCTAACAACATCAAAAGTCTTTAAAATATATATGTTTTTTGACTATATAGCTTCAATTTTGGAATTATGTCTTTAACTCCACAAAAACTTTTTTTTTCAATTATAGTGAATATTAAAATGATGTCTACAAACTTTTTAAGGACATTTGACTTTCTTATGTTCAATGAAAAAAGCTGGAGGTGAAATTGCATAAAAAGCATGTTCTCTATTATATTAAAATATATATGTATAAAAACTCTGAAAGGAGGTATGCCAAAATATTAAGTAAGAGTTCTATCTGATTAGAGTCATTATGAAAGAATATTACTTTTCTTTTTTCATTTGATTTTTTTCTTTCAAAAATTTCACAGCAACACATATATATGTTAAGAAAAATCACTAGAAAAAAATTGTTTAAAACAACAAATAAAGAAAGAGAGAAGAATGGCTGGGCTAGGAAATCAGGAAAGCCAAGCTTTATTTTTAAATCAGCCATTTAATAACTGTGTAACCCTGGGCAAGTTATTTAACTCCCCTATTCTTCAGTCTCTTGATTTGTAAAATGAAGTTTTAGGGGTAGATGGACTCTCTTTCTGCGTGACATTTGACGGTATTACGTTTATCTGCTCTCAGCGATCTCTAGGCTGTGTGCCCTCCACATTATCCTTTGCAGGTTTATAGATTATGAATTACAGCGTGAAAGAGATTCTCTACATCACAATGGACACAGGGGACACAGTTTGACCCACAGTAAAGCCAAATCTGGGGTATTGCTAGGTGCTTTAAAATGGCTGTTATACTGTATTTAATCCACAGGTACCATTTTGTAATTCCATCCCCTTGCTTTCCCTCCTAATGAAAAGGCCTTCAATGCCCTGTGGACGCATATAAATGGTGGCAGCTGCTGAGATGATGGGATTCCTTAGCTTTCAGCCAGTTCCAATGGGACGTGCAGACGTACAGAAGTATTTCATCAAACAGTTTAAATAAATTAGGGAGAAAAAAGTGGGTCATTTACTTTTGTAAAAATTCACAATGTCTTCCATTTTTCCTTGAGCTTTATGGAGAAGCAACATGCTTTAAAATCTGTTTGCAAATTAGCATAAGTGACTACAAATACTTGCATGTTTCTTGGTTATGATGGAAATCATGGTGTTAGGAGGATGAAATTAGAATATAAATAGCCATGTTTAAATATACGGAAATCATTTTCTCTCCAAATTCTAGTTCTTTAGTGTTGATTTTAATTCAGAGATGCCCAGCTACACAGTAACAGCAGAATTATTAAGCTCACTCTCCAGCAGGTTTATTTCCACTAATGTGTTTTATCACTTGAAATTAGAGAAAATACTGATCAAATACTGAAACACAGAGGTAGTTAATTTATTTTTTGGACAACTACACATATATGCATACATATATATTGCGTGTGTGTGTATATATATATTCAAAATAAACTAAAACAGCAGCTAATATGTAATATATATATATATATATATATATATATATATATATATGTTTATAATATGCACATATTAGCTGCTGTCAAGTTGATTCCAATTCATGTGTGCAAAGTAGAACTCCTCTGTAGAGTCTGACCTTTCAGTAGGTGATTGCCAGACCTGTGTTCCAAGGCATCTCCAAGTGGGTTCAAACTGCTAACCTTTTGGCTAATGCTTACTTATGACTAATAACTCCATGACATTAGTACCCACTCTTTTGTACTGCTTCCCATACATCAGCATCTAGCACAGCATGTATACAGTAATAAATCCATATTTGTGCCAATTGCCATCATGTTGACTCTGACTCATGATGACCCCACAGGTATCAGAGTAGAACTGCTCCCCAAGGCGTTTTTATGGCTGCTTTTTAGGAAGTAGATTCCCAGGCCTTTTTTCTGAGATGTCTCTGAAAATTAAACCTCATACGTTTCCGTTGGCACTCTAGCATGCTGACTGTCTCACCACCCAGGGGTTCCCTATATTAGAAAACAGTCAATAGAAGACAATTCATTGTTATAATGAAATGTGTAAAAAGCTGGAGTTAGAAAACCATAAAGGAAGAACATGCTTGGCGTTTCTCAAGCTGAAAGAACTGAAGAAAAAATTCAAGCTTTTGAGTTGCAATAGTGAAGGATTCGATGGGCAAAAAATAGAATGACTTAGAAAACATCATAAAGATCAGGGAAAGAATACATAGAGTAATGATACCAAAAAGAACAATCTGACATTCAACCATATGATAGCATATGATTAAGAACTGATGGTACTGAAGGGGGAAATTCAAGCTGCACTGAAAGCACTTGGCAAATAAATAAATAAATAAATAAATAAAATAAGGCTCAAGGAATTGACAGAATACCCATTGAGATGTTTCAACACACAGATTCAACATTGGAAATGCTCACTTGTCTATGCCAAGAAATTTGCCAACCTTGCCAACTGACTGGAAGAGATCCATATTTGTGCTCATCCAAAAGACAGGTGATTCAACAGAATGCAGAAATTATCAAACAATATCATTAATATCACATGTAAGTAAAATTATGCTGAAGATAATTCAAACATGTTTGCAGCAGTACATTGACAGGGAACTGCCAGACATTCAAGTCAAATTCAGAAGAAGATGCGGAGCAAAGGATATCATTGCTGATGTCAGAAAGATCTTGTCTGAAAGCAGAAAAGCATGTTCACCTGTGTTTTACTGACCATGCAAAGGCATTTTCCATAGAGGATCATAACAAATTATGGATAATGTTGTGAAGAATGGGAATTCTAGAACACTTAATTGTGCTCATGCAGAATGTGTATATAGACCAAGAGGCAGTCATTCTAAAAGAACAAAGGGACACTGTGTAGTTTAAAATCAGGAAAGGTGTACGTCAGGGTTGTTTCCTTTCACCACATTTATTCAATCTGTATACTAAACAAATAATCCAAGATGCTCAACAAGATGGATTGACACTGTGACTGCAACAATGGTCTCAAACACGGCAATGATTGTGAGGAGGGCACAGGAGTAGGCAATATTTCGTTCTGTTATGCATGGGCTCGCTATGAGTTGGAACCAACTCAACAATACCTACCAAAAACAACAACACAAGATTCAATAAATATTTGTTGAATAAATGAAAAAAGCATTCTCTAGGGAAAAGTTTTGGATAACAACTATCAGGTGAGTAACAGTTCTTAGTATTTGTTCTTATTATAGACCATCAAGGGGAAAGTTCAAAATGAATCAGGCAGGAATAGTCTGAGCCACACCTCAGAGGGAATTTTCTGCCACACATCTTGTGTTGGAGAATGTATCATGTAGTACGGAGACCAGATATTGTGTGGTCCATGGAGTCAGATAAACCCAGATACAAGGTTTTACTCCATTTCCCACTATTTGAATGATGCTGTGCAAATTAATCTTTCAGCCTTCAAATGGTGGAAAACATACCTATTAGCTGTGTGATGTTGGGCAGGTTGCTTAAATTGTCCATTCCACAGTTGTCCTATCTTTAAAATGGGGATGATGTACCTACCACATATAAGAGTCATGAGGACAAATGAGTAAATATATATAAAGCACTTAGAATACTGCCTAGCATACATGGACTAAAAAAATATTAACTATCAGCTCTTACAGGCATAGTTAACAGCTATATTGACAGCAAGGTACTGGCACATGGTAGACTTTTAATTATATTTTTATTTCTTTCTTCTTTCCTTCCTCCCCCTCTCTCTTTCTCTGTCTCCCTTTTTCTTTTTCTTTCTTTCTTTCTGTTTCGCCTCTTATTTGCTATGTTTCCACTGCAGAATCCAATGGGGAGAGATAATACAAGAAGCATAAAACTGACAATTTTCTCATCTTAGAAGGCTGAGGTGGAGGATATTGGAATTAATGACAACAGGAGATTTTTGAGTTATCTATGGGGTTTATTTACTGAAAGCATCTTGTGTTCTAGGACTAAAACAATTAAGAATTGATTCCATTTTATTATTTCTCTTTAAACACTAGGCTGTAGTTAAGACTCAATTCTTAAAAAGAATTACACAGGATACAGGTTATATACATCAGTTCAGTTGCTAAATAGCCCATTAACTTAGATTTAATTATTTCACATCTTCTCTGCAAATGTGTTCCATATATATATACAGAATTCCCACAGTACCCACTCAACCTTTACTAAAAACAGGAGGAAGGCCTAAATGGGGGCAGATATCAGGACAACTAAAATCACTGGTCAGATTCTCAACATACATTTTTCCAAACAGACAACGTTCTCTGAAATAAGCATCACCTTTACTTGGCCTCATGTCACATTTGTCCTAGCAGAGAAAGTCCTTGTTTAAGACACCAGATCAGGATTTATTGTCATCACTAATTGATTTTCATTTGCCTTTCCAATTTAATAGCACTGACTGTGACATTTATCACATTTATTTTCTTTTATTTGCTATGTATGTTATTTATCCTGATTAATTCAAACAATACATTTTAGAAAACGAAGACTGTTCCATTCCCAACAGATCTTATTCCCTTGTAAGTGGCTGTTAAACAAAGGAGTGATTATTACTGAGAGACTCATCTGGTTGAGCCCTTTCCTCTTACTTACAATTTCTACCTTAATATATTTTGGGGGGTCAGTTAGGTAGAAGAGTCCTTAGTTCTAGTCCTGGCTGCCCTCACTATTAGGTAATATGCTACTGGCGTACCTCTTGGATCTTTCATATGGTCATTCCTACAAGGATACTAGAGCAGACCGGTCTCACTTGCCCTTGTTTGCACAATAGGATCATTTAAAGAATTTTAAAGATATGAAGGACTGAATCCTATTCCCTAGAGTCTAATTAATTATTCAGTATCTGAAACAATTGTCCTAGATGATTCCAAAGTGCAGTAAGGGATGGGAACAACTGGACTGGACTGGTTCTGTGTAATTAAAATTAAAAGACAGAGAGAGAGAATGAATCACTTGAATTAGTCAACACAGTAAAACTTGAGTACAATTTTGGGTTGAGGGGAATGAATTAAACAGTTTGGATTTTAACTCTTTCTACACTAATTGTGAGTTAATTCAGTCAAAACAGCTCATTCAACAACCCTGCACAGGCCCTAGCACAAGTAAGCAGGTGCAGGACTACCCTTGAGTGTATCTTATATCATTAAAATCCAGAGCTAACCAGTATTTGACATGTACAGTTGTTACAATCACCACCAACCCAAGGCAAAATTATGAAGTAGACCACTCTGTCTTCAGCACTACATTTCTCAGTGCTGAATGTCCTTATTCTTTTCTTAAAGTTGTACCAAGTATACTTCTATAAAATCCCACAGTGTGGAACTACCTCCCCCAAACCCTGGGTAGCATGTACTTTGGTGGTACTCCTCCTCCTGCCTCAATTTCTTAACAAGAGTTATAGGTCTAGGATTTGGTTTGTTAGTTATCAGTTCTCTATAAGTTGTTGTTTTCAGGTGCTGACATAGGGTAACAACATAATTTATCCTCCTCATGGGAAATTTTTGAGGTGAGTGGTAGTGCTAAAATGGAACACTGGGGTAAGAGGCATAGACCACTACTGTCCTAGAAAGAGTTCTGTTGCTTATTTAAAAATTATACTAATTACCAAAAACTTAACCCCAAAGTATATTTCCCACAGCACTTTCAGAATTATTATTTTTTGCAGAAATCAATTACCACCACCACCACCAATGACCACCTCTATAGTCACTGAATTCCTCCTCCATGTCCAGTGCTTCAACATACATTATGTAATCAGCCTTCTTTAAAGCCATGTGTGGGGGTATTAGGGTCCCTGCTACACAGATTGGAAAACAGAGATGTAGGGCATTTAGTTACCTACTCAACTTCACAGCTAGGTAATAGGAAAACTGCATCTTTAATGCAGAAGAGTTCAATTGCAACATGACTGTGCTTTCAGTTACATCAGATAGCCTCTTGCTGAGAAGAGCTGCCTCAATGGTCTATTAAGTAGTCAAGAATTACTTTGGAAACATGTTCTTTCCCGGTGGATCCATTATTCATGATGCAGCCCTCTGATCCCCTGGCTTACTTGCTTTCCCAAGAAAGGACAGGTCTCTAGCTCTGGTCCTTCTTGATGATGATGGTAACTACCACCACTGCCACCTCCTCTTCTTCTTCCTTCTATTCCTCCTCCTCTTCTTGTTCTCCTCATCATCATTATTTTTAAAAAGGACTAAATTCTATATCCTCATCCTATTCCTGACTCTCCTTCTTCATTGGTCTAGACAAATAGATACTAATTGCTATGCCTTAGTTGGTCACTTGCAAGCTTTTAAGACCCCCAAACCAAAAAGCCAAGGAGGGTCAAGTTGGTGGATCTCATTTGTACTTCTCTTTTTATGTTAAATAAAAAACCAAAAACCAAAAAGTTACCTTAAATAATTTAAATATGACATTATTCAGAGAATTTGGTTTTCATATGCTTTTGCATAATGGCTCTATGCTTCAGTAGCTTCTTTTTGTAGAAATGGCTTTTTGCAAGCCTGATGCATACCCACTACTGCCCAGTGGTGGTAAATTATTACACAGAAGGATGAGGACATAACTTGCTATTCTAACAAATTACTACACATTTAATGGCTTAAAATAACACAAATTTATTATCTTACCATTTTGTAGAATGGAAGTCCAACACAGGTCTTATTGGGCTAAAATCAAGGTATCAATAGGAAATAACATTCCTTTCTCAAGGCTCGAGGGGAGAATCTATTTCCTTTCCTCTTCTACCTTGTAGAGGATGCCCACATTCCTTGGTTCATGGCTTCCTTCCTCTATTTTCAAACCCAGCAACATTGCATCTCTCTGAACATTCTTCTGTAGTCACTTCTCCCTGAGTCTCTTCTTCTACATCCCTCTTCCATTTTCAAAGACACTTATGATTATACTGGTCTACCCAGATAATCCAGGATAATCTCCCCATCTCAAGGCCATTCACTTAATCACATTTGCAAAGTCTCTTTTACCATGCAAAATATATTTACAAGTTCTGGGAATTCAGACCTGGACATTTTGTGGTGGTTGAGTATTCTGCCTATCAGAGAGGGGTAAGAACATTTTGTGTATAAAAGCAGGAATTAGGAGCTGGTTATATATGACTAGAGATGCTTCTAGTTTCTACATATTTAGGTATCTCAGTTATTCCAACAATAAAAACACAACAGTAAGTAACACCATACCCTTTTATTTGTCTAGTGAATTTGAGGAGTGAGGTGTTTAACCAAATATTATGCTCTAAAGAATATTGTTCAGTGGATAGTCACTTCAAGGCATTAGAATAGAGTTACATACACATAATATTGAAACAGTAATGGCTACACTAATCAATGATGTACTCTTCAATCTTTCTGTGATTATCCAGAAGGTGCTTCAGGTCATCAATGCCTCAGGGTTTCTTCTCTGAACACAGACGATAATAAATAGGAAGGGGACGTGCAGGTTAATATCACCTGTATGGCATTTTATCTCATTTATGTATAAATAGCTTTCTGTTTGTTAAAAAAAAAAAAAAAAATCACTGCTATTGAGTCAATTCCAACTCATAGTGACCCCAATAGTGTTTCCAAGGCTGTAAATCTTTACAGAAGTAGATTACTTCATCTTCCTCCCACATAGCAGCTGGTGGGTTTGAACTGCTAGCAGCCACATGCCTTACTCACTGTACCACCAGAGCTCCTTTAAAAAAAGACAAGCAATTGAAATGTGATGCCTTGGTAGGGAATGCTGTGAGTACTCTCTCTTAGAAATGAGATGGACAAGAGTGTGGCTAAGGTGAGTGATACCAGTTCTGGTAGAGGTAATGGTGAGTCACTGTGATCCTACATGTGACAGAGCAGACTTGTGCTCTGTAGGATTTTCAATGGCTGATTTCTCAGAAGTAGATCACCAGGACTTTCTTCCAAAGTGACTCTGGGTAGAGTCAAACTTTCAACCTTTCAGTACCAGCCAAACATGTTAACTGTTTTCACGACCCTGAAACAAATAAAGTTAGTGATAGTGATAAGAAATAGAAAGACATTTATCAGCTTCTAACTCACTGCCACCGAGTCAGATCTGACTCATAGCGACCCCTCCTTGGGTTTCCGAGGTGATATCACTACAGAATTAGGTTGCCCAATCTTCCTTATGAGGAGTGGCTGCTGGGTTTGAACTGCCAGCCTTCTGGTTAGCAGTCAAATGCCTTAGACATTATGTATAATTTGTTTATGTGTGGTTTATTGCATGTCAAGTTCTTTTCAATAAAGCTCTTGAAAATAGAAAGCAGTAACAAAAGAGTAAGAGAATGGAAACTAAAGGATGTGCTTGACTGGCCACCTATGAGTGAAGACCAATTTACCCCAGGATGAATTATCAGGAAAAATAAAAAAAGATAATGGAAAGAAGGACGAAGGTAGCAGCCCATCATTATAAAATTTAAGGCCAAGGAGGGTTAACTTGGTTGATCTCATTTGTACTTCTCTTTTTAAATATTAAAAATGTGCTTTTAATTTTAAGACTATTATTCAGTGGAGAGTCACTTTTCAAGGCATTAGAATGTAGTTAAATACGCATAATATTGAAATAGCAATGGCTACACTAAGCAATGATGTACCCTTTAATCCTTCTGTGATTATCCAGAAGGTTTAAAAAAAAAAATTACAAAATTTAAGGCCAAGGAGGGTCAAGTTGGTGGATCTCATTTGTACTTCTCTTTTTATGTTAAATAAAAAACCAAAAACCAAAAAGTTACCTTAAATAATTTAAATATGACATTATTCAGAGAATTTGGTTTTCATATGCTTTTGCATAATGGCTCTATGCTTCAGTAGCTTCTTTTTGTAGAAATGGCTTTTTGCAAGCCTGATGCATACCCACTACTGCCCAGTGGTGGTAAATTATTACACAGAAGGATGAGGACATACCTTGCCTGATTCAGGGGAACCTCACCACCACAGAAGTTTTTGTGAGTACTATCATCTAAGATTCCATATTAGAAATGCATTTACACCATGTCTTTAGGTTTACAAAGTAGCTTCACACACCTTACATGATTTAATTTAACCTTGAGAAGTAGCTATTACAAGCCTATTCTCATCTCTAAACCCTGGCGCCACCTTAGGGATTCAAAAATTTTCTTAATGGTACACATTCCATTTACTGCACAATATTCCTGGTGGTGGTATCAGGCAGCACTTTATCATGCAATATGTTAATTTTTCTGCTGCAAAACAAATGAGCAGTCACACCATCTTGGATAAGTGGACAGTGTATCAAACCTTACCTTAGTTTAGAGAATATTTTGTTGCAAAATGAGTTGTGAAAAAACTTTTGGTTTAAAGAATTGCACGTAATGGATGGTGGACTAGTATCTCTGTTTTCCTAGATGAGCTAACAGAACCTTAGAGTAGTTAAGGCATTTGCCTAAGAACATTTAGCAAATACACCAAAACCAAAAACCCAAATTCACTGCCGTTGAGTCAGATCCAACTCATAGCGACCCCTCCTTGGGTTTCTGACACAGTATCACTATGGAAGTAGATTGCCCAACCTTCCTTCCGAGGAGTGGCTGGTAGATTTGAACAACCACCCTTCTGGCTAGCAGTCAAATACCTTAGGCACTACATTACCAGAGCTCCCAGCAAATACACAATGGCCTTCATTCTCCTGGCCCATGAGTCTGTCCTTCCCACCTACTCAGTTTCAGATGTGGTGAGCAGAGGAGATGAGGGGTCCCAGTCTGAGTGCCCCTTGGCTCCATAAGATAACCTAGACATTTTATTTTATTTATTTACTTACTTTTTTGAGTAAATTCTTAACATCACTTTATTGTAGTATCATGCTTATATTGAAGAAGTTGAGGAGGAGAAAAACAAAGTGAGAAAAAAAACCAAGTTGATATATGTAATTCCATTTGCCACTGAGTCAACTCCAACTCCAACTACACTCCAGAGGGCTTTCAATTGCTGAGTTTTAGGAAGTAGATCTCCAGGCCTTTCTTCCAAGCACCTCTGGGTAGACTCAAACTTCCAATCTTTTGGTTAGCAGCTGAGTATATTAACAGTTTATACACCCAGGGATCCCATTTTATATCATAAACTTAAAAAACCAAACTCACTGCCATTGAGTCAATTCTGACTCACAGTGACCCCCATTGGGTTTCCAAGGTGGTATATCTTTATGGAAGTAGATTACCTTACCTTCCTTTCATGGAGTAGCTGGTGGGTTTGAATTGGCAACCTTCTGGTTAGCAGTCAAATGTCTTAGGCTTGAATATTAGCATTTAGGCAAATCTTCTGTTTCTTTGGTTTTGCTAGGTTGCCCAATAGAACTGATCTCTTTTTCTTAGCTCAGTGGAAGCTACCAGAGAAATAACAATAGACATCCTTGCCTCATATGGTTACAACATAATTGCCTTTTAAATTTATACTTGTTTAAATTTTTAATCCAGGCCAAATTATGAGAGTAGTGTTCTCTTCTAAAGCACACTATTCCTCTAAAAAGTTGCATGTGAAAGTTGAACACCTTCTCTTACCCATGACTTCAGTATTTCCACTTTCCAGACCTTCTGAGTTTGTTAACGAGTGCTTCCTCTCTTCTAACTCCTGAAATAAAATCATAACAGGAAAGGCTTGGATGGGGAGGGGGAGTTGGTGAGTTGGTTTTAGATGAACTGAACCACGGATGGCAGTAAGATGTCCAAACAGAATGCTCATAAAAGAGCCTGGAGCTTGTAATAACAGAAAAGGCTGCAGCGCATAACTGCAGCATAATAATTGAAGCCATGAGAGTTACCCGAGTTCCCTAAGGGAGAGTGCTGAGAGAAGAATGAACGGCCTTGGGGAGCATCCCTTGAGGGCACAGAGGAAGAGGAGCCAGCAAAGGGAAATGAATGAGCAGTCACAGAGAGGAGGAAAACCAATACTCCAGGTGTCATGGAGGCCAAGGAGGATTCCCCAGAAGGACTAAGTACTTAACACTGCCAAACATCATCAAGATGACAGGGAAGATGAGTGTAGAGAAAGTTTACTGGGTTGGGACAAGGAAATCAAAGTGACCTCAGAAAGAGCACCTGTTGAGGAATGGTGGGGACAGAAATTCGATTCCAGGAAAGCATGAGGGAAAATGAAGGAAAATGTTTTATATGCTGAAGCCTCTACAGCTCAGTTCTTTAGAGGATATTGGAGAAAAAGCTGCCAGAAATCATAATTTAACCATAATTTCACAATAGATTTACTACCTTGGCCCTATGACATCTCAAAGAGTTCAAAGTATACATTTGGTAAAAACTGCCTTATATGCATGTGGAAGCTGGACAATGAAAAAAGAAAACTAAAGAAGAAATGATGCATCTGAACTGTAGTGCTGGTGAGGAATACTGAATATACCATGGACCTCCAGAAGAACAAATACATCAGTCTTAGAAGAAATACAACCAGTATGCTCCTTGGTACTGAGAATGGTTGAGTCTTCAGCTTGCTTTCTTTGGACAAGTCATAAGGTAAGACCAATCACTAGAAAAGACATCATGTTTGGTGAAACAGAGTCAACAGAAACAAGAAAAATTCTCAATTCGATGGATTGACATAATAGCTACAATGGTGGACTCAAACATATCAAAGATTATAAAGGTGGCACAAGACTGGGCATTATTCTTCTACATAAGGTCACTTTGAGCCACAGACAACTCAACAGCAACTAACAACAACAACAGAGCTAAAGTAACTTAGACTGTGATAGTAGCCATATAAAAAGCTATGACTGATTTAAATAACATTTATTAAATCAGAGACCAGAAGAACTAGATGGTGCCCAGCTACCAATGCCAACCACTCAGGAAAGGATCAAATCTGGAGATCCTGGATAGAGTGGGAGGGAAACCGTGGAACAAAATAAAAAAACTCAATAATGACCAGAATTACTGGTCAGGTGAAATCTGGTGAGACTCTCAACAGTACGGCCCTGGAATACATTCTGCACCTGAAATAAAACACACCCCAGGGGCTGGCTCTCAGCCTAATAGTTAACAAGATGTACACACAGACCACTCAACCCAGGATGACACACCCACATACTCTATGGTAATACATCCCTTAGAGCAACAGACCACGGGGCACCAGAGGACCAACATTCAAGTTGAGGAAATGGAGAACAAATAGGGGTGCATAAATATGAGGGCACAGGGGGAGGGTTACAGGATAGGGAAGGAAGCAGACTGGGTTAGGGTTGCACACAAACACAAAAAAGCTATGACTGATTTAAATAACATTTATTAAACCCTTACTGTGGTCAAGGCATTTTGTTCAGAAGGATTAGAATATAATTCAGGCACATTCTCAAGTACCAAGAAGTTGATAATCATTGTGAGTAGAAAAAATGAAGGTCACACCTTTGGAATAAGTATTACATGGTAGTGTTATGAAAAAGAACAAAGTGCTGTGAATGTCTGGACAACAACCGAGTCAGAGAAAACCGAGATTGAACATCTTCCAACATGTCGATATTATGCCAACATGACACTTTCAACAAGCTTAAAGTGTAAAAATTGATCAAAACCAAAAGTCTGGGGGTGGGGGTAGAAGAAAGAGGGTTTTTTCCTGATGTGTGTGTATGTGTGTGTGTTTCTTTTCCCATTTCAACCCTACTATAGTTTTCATAGCCAAGTTCAAGAAGCTGCTCACATCACAGAGTACAGAAGAAGTCAAAGCCCATCTCGGCCAGGGATATCAGAACTCAGCTGTGATATAGAGTCTTTTTGTAGGGACTCAAGTATACCTTGGGTCAATTATGTGTCTTGCGATATAACACTTACATACAGGGCTGGGACAAGAATAACTATAAAGGCAGCAGTATGTGGTTTCAGTACCCTGCAAACCCTCTCTCGTGTTCTTCCCTGTGCTTCCACCCTAATTCAAAGCCTGAGTGGACAGCTCACAGTTCTTTCAATGCTCATGTTGCCTACCCAAAGCTTTGAGTCTGTACTCCATGCCTTGGTGCTTTCTTGATCCTCTGTCTCCTATTACATGTTTGAGCCCAGTGTCCTTGCACACTTTATGTTCCTATCACATTCAAAGTCATTCTGTTCCCTCAAGGTTATTAGCAGTTAGCAGGAGCTGGGGGAGGGGACATGGGGAATTATTACTGAAGAAGGACTGAGTTTCTCTTTTATTGTTGTCAGTTGCCTTGGAATCAGCTTCAACTCTGGTGACCCCATGCACAACAGAACAAATGTTGCCCTATCCAGTTCCATCTTCACAATCATTGGTATGCTAGTGTCCATTGTTACAGCCACTGTGTATTTTGAGTGCCTTATAATCCAGAGGGCTCATCTTCCAGCACTATACTGGACAATGTTCCATTGTGATCCATTGGATTCTCATTGGCTAATTTTCAGTACATCATCAGGCCTTTCTTCCCAAAGGAGATCACCAGGCCTTTCTTCCCAAAGGAGATCACCAGGCCTTTCTTCCTAGTCTGTCTTAGTCTTGAAATTTTATAGAAACCTATCCACCATAGGTGACCCTGCTAGTATTTGAAATCTCAGTAGAACAACCACCAGTATCACAGCAACATGAAAGCTACCACAGCACAACAAATTGACAGACAGGTTGTGGGATTTCTATTTAGGGTGATGAAAAATATTTGGAAATGGAGAGTGGTGATGGTTGCCAACAACATGGTGAATGTAATTAATGTGACTGAACTGTACACATAAAAATGGTCCAAATGGCAAGCATTGTTATATATATTTAACCAAAATAATACTTTGAAAGCATAAAATCTTGAGTACATTAATGTATTCCCTTGAATACATTAAACTCTATTCCACTGTTGCTTTTCCCATGTTGCTTCTTCTGTCTGCCTGGCAAACTCAAACATTTTTAGCAGTCGAATGTCACCTCCCTCTGAGATAATCCTAAAGGAAGTTTATCACCCCTGTTTCCATGCACCCATACATAGTCCTTCAGGTGTACTTCTGTTATACATTTAGCAAAATTACAGTGTAATTTATTTTGTTTATGTGGGTGTTTTCTCCCTTACTTCCTCAAAAACAGGGTCTATGGTGTATATTTCTTTGGTCTCACCCTTCAGTACTTAACACAGGGCCTTATATTTTAATAAATATTAGTACTTGTGTTTAATACTTTTTTTAATGAATACATGAATTCTGAAGCATTGACCGCACCAAAAACATTAAGGTTGTTTCAACCACCGCCCCCCCCAATACATCATGGAGCCATATTTGAAGACTTAGGAAGAAATAGTAATTGAAAATCATAGCATCAGGGGGAAGTTTGGAGACCCATGGCACTCAAGTTGAACGTGTATACACTTAAGAACAGAGAAACTAAAGTTTGTGGATTTTTTTGAAAGCTCTTATTGTAATGAATAAAGATTTCTGAGTTTTCAGCACCACTTGGAAGTAATGGCCTAATCATTATTAACTCCTTTGGTATTTCCTATGATAACATTAATCACAGCAAACTCATTTGATTTAAATGGGAAAATCATGAGTACCCGTGTACCATTCCACAACAACTCGGTATTAATTAACTGGAGCATCATGTAAAAGCATCACCCTGTTTTACGATTAAGTGCATTTCTTACACACTTTGATTAAGACTCAAATCCCAAGCCAATAAAGAAAAAAAAAAAAAAAAAGAAACCTTATTGGAATGTAGTAATGAAGGCCTTGGTAAAAGTTGCTGAGTCCTCATTGCCTAGGGCTACAATAGCTACTTCTAGAACTAAAGACAAAACTCCCCAGGGAAGGGGTAAACTGAAAATACCTCTTTTGGTACTTTCATTTATTAACTCCATATGTACAAAAGCAATTTGAAAATGTGTATCAAACACTCTAGTGAAATAAAAAAGGATAATGCACAAAGATATTGTGCAATGTATATGAATAAGAAATATGCAGGCAGAGATTTTATGTGCAAACTTATATCAAGGTATAGAAAACACCTTTTTTTTTTTTTTACCACTTAAGGTAAATGTTCAATTTCTGAGGGTAAATTGCAGGGTGCCTCACTCAGTAGCATAATTTCCTCCCCGATGATTGGCATTTGGATATCAAGGTGGAAGAAAAGCAAGCATATCACAAGATTGCACATCTTGGAAGTGTAAAAGGCATTCATTACAATAGGTTCTCCAGCAAATGGCATGCCAAAGTCTTGACAAAAATCATGTCAAAAGTCACGTCAATCATTCTGGTTTTCTTCCTCCGCTGGCTCAAATGCACGTCTTTCTAGGGATGACAGACACTTGTAGCGGCACCTGGAATGCAGCGAATAATACCTCAGATCTTAAAGGATGAAAGTCAGAGCACATGGGTGAGGCATTAAATTGCTGACTGACAAATACCCAAGGACAAGAGAATGCTGACATCACCCAAATAACAGAAGATGGTTTGCAGTCCTCAAGGGGGAGAAACTATGGGAATTTCACAGCCTTAGGACAGAGCACTACCACCAGCAACGAAAGAGGTGATTCAGAACTTCACTCTGGGCTAGAGCACTGAGTGTTCACCAATAAACAGAACAGTGAGGCTGAAATCTGACTGCCCTGGAGCAGGGAGTGAGTAGGCGGCAGGTGGGGAATTAATGCATGTCCGCTGTAACTGCTTTATGATTAAAGAGCAGTGATGATAGGCTTCAAAGAAGACTGTCCTGTTCTGCTTGCCTTTGGCTAATAGGATGATAGCATAGATATACATGTATTAAAGGCTGAATATAAAGAATTATAGAAAACCCACAAAAGTAAAATAACAGCGTTTGACAGGAGAAATGGTAGGAAGAGGTGGGAAATCACAGGGGATACATAGTTTTAAAATATTTTAAAATTCCACTTGTCTGTAGACTTGATACATTGTTTTCCTAACTGGAGGAAAATCAGTATCCAATATTTTATATAAATTTAGAATAACTTTACAAAACAATCAGAACAGAGCACTACTTTATAGAAAAGACTTGCATGAGGCAACAATAACCTGATATATAAGAGACTTAATAACTGTTGGGCATGATTTATTCTATAAGAAACAAAACATCTGTAATTGCAAAAAAGTAAATAACAGAAAGACAGCTCTCTGTGTATATCTCACTTAAGCCATAATGCTTTTCTTAATTATCAAATGGGTGGCGTCAAAGGTTGGTGTTCAACTACTAATGTAAAAGTTGACAGTTTGAACCCAGTCATTGGCACTACAAAACAAAGGCCTGGCAATCTGTTGCTGTAAAGATTACAGCCAAGAAAACCCTATGGAATAGTTCTGCTCTGTAACATATGGGTCACCATGACTTAGAATTGACTTGATTTTCGGGTAATGGGCAAGTGAGTTTGTTAAAGCACTATATAAGAATTTCAAAATGTCTTATTTTTTCTTAGCAATGCAACATAAATAAATTAACAAAGATAAAAAATATATTTTGAAAAGACAATGTAAAATGGAGAACATTCTTAAAATATTATAATCTTTCTGTTAGAAAGCCCTTGAGCGCATTTCATTGTGTTCATGTGTCAGTTACATTAACAGTCTTTAGTGAGCTTTTCTTTTCAAATAAATACTGAATAACACATTTATAATTAGATATCTCTGACCATTGCTTTTTACATGTGAGGGAGAGCAAATGTGGACATGACAGGGAGCCCCGGTTCCTGGCCAGTATGCTAACAGCCCAGACTTTCACTGCTGATTAGCGAGCGGAGAGTGTTGACACCAACTAGACATTGCTAGGACAGACATTGTTAGGTCAATTATTCATTTGAGGGAGAAATGGACAGGAACTAGGTTAACATTCCCAACAACCCTGTAATAACTTCAATTTAATTCAGCTTAGTAAGTATATACTGGATGCTCATGCCAGGCCCTGTGAAGACAGAGTCCAGGGTAGGCACTGACCCCAACCTGGAGTTCGTGTGATCAGACACAGCCTTTTAACTCACAGAGGAAAGTCCTGCGTTTAAAACAGTGGGCTTCTGAGCTGTTTGCCATACCCTTAGCTATCTTTGAAGGCAGATCTCTCTGATTATATGACGACCTACTTTAGGAGTTAAGAAATGCATTTTGGAAAGATAAGTACAGAATGAAGTATTAAAAGTATAGCCCTTAATTAGCAGCAAAAACTACAGGTGGTCACTCAGCCAGCAGTTTATTTTGGCACTATGAGAGGGACAGATTTTTATCTCTCATTTTGGACATTTCTGCTTTTAGTGACCAGGGAATTAGTCTATTTGAACATGAACTCAGACATTATTAAAACCAAAAAAACCTAAGTCATTGCCATTGAGTCAATTCTGACTAATGGTAATCCCATGGGTTACAGTGTTGAACTGTTCATGGGATTTTCTTGGTTGTAATCTTTATGGAAGCAGAGGGCAGGCCTTTTTTCTGTGGTGCCACTGGGTGGGTTTGAACTGCCACCTTTATGATAGTAGTTGAGCACAAACCATTTGTGCTACCCAGGAGCCTCAGACTTTATTAGGCACTAGCATTGGAAGAATAAGGAGAGTACTGGGATGCAATGGAACATTGCTTTGTGGGAAGATCCAAGTGCTTGATGATAAGAGAAGGTCCTGGCAGTCCTGGGGAGGAAAGTCATTAGAACTGGTGATGCCAAGACATGAGATAACCAATGGCCAGGCAAGCAGGACCCTCTAATGAGTTTGGTCACAGCTGAGCATCCTGATAGGGGAGCAGGAAATAGAGAGTCAGGAGTGTACAGTTTGCAGAGAAGTAGGTGACAACTGGTATCACTGAATTCTGAAAAAAATGCATATATTCATTAATTCTATTATGCATTCCTTACATTGAGTGAGTCAGTGCCTATTGCTCTGGGGTAGGCACCAAGAAAGAGAAGAGGAACAAATAGATAATGGAGATAAATCCAGGGAACATGGGAATTCATGTCAGTTGGGAGGACTTCCTGATAAACAGAACCTCTAAACAGTGCTTCCCCAGGTATAGAGGCTAGCCAGGGCCTAGAGTGGAATGAGAGAAGAGTGGAAGAGGATGTTCCTGGTAGAAGACCTACATGTAAGTCCTTGACCTTGACCTTGAAATTCTCTCTGACCTTGACTTACTGGATGCTGTTCTATCCTGGCTGTCCTCCAACTTCTCTGATCACTCCTTTTCAGTCTTCTTTGCTCACTCACTTCCTCTTCCTACACCTTTGACTTTGACATTCTCTAATGTCTATTGACATGTCCTGGCTGCACACTCTCATCTACAAACACTTATCCACCCCTATGATTTCAATCACCAACTCCAAGCATATATATCTCTTATCTGTTTCTCTCATATGTATGCAAAAGTTAGATAATAAATTAGGAAGGCTGAAAAAATGATGCATTTGAATTATGGTGTTGGCAAAGAATATTGAATATACCATGGACTGCCAGAAGAATGAACAAATCTGTTGTGGTGGTTAAGTTTATGTGTCAACTTGGCTAGGCCTGGTTGAGTGGCTGGGCAGCTGGACATGGTATGCCCCATGATAAGACTGGTAATCAATTCCATGGTAGAATCTGCTGTGAGCAGCTGAGTGGCTGCCTTTGGGTATGTGGTCTGTTTCCTGTATACAAGGAGAAGCCTTGGGGAACAGTCTCTAGCTTATAGCACACTTGAACCCTGTGTGAGCTATGCTGTTGTTCAGCAGTCTGCCATGCTCTGCCAACCCTGGGACTTTCAATGGACTTGAATTAATGGCCTGCCATGTGGTTTGGTAACATTGGGACTGTACCTTTTTACTTGGGTTTGTCAGTCTCAGCAGCCAGCAGCTGTCTGAGCAAAGAAAAGCCTCTAGCTCCAGTGGGCCGGGAGCAGGAGGCAGAGCTGAAGCCCAAGGTTAAGGGGCTTTCACCCAACCCTTAGAGCCTGGCACTTTGAACTTGGACTTAAAGCCTCCAACTATGAGAGAATAAACTCTTGTTTGTTTTTCCCATTTGTGTATATTCTCATCAGAGTAGCACTAGATAACCAGAACATCTGTCTTGGAAGAAGTACAGCTAGGATGCTCCTCAGAAGGGAGGATGGTGAGACTGTCTCAAGTATTTTGGACATATTATAAGGAGGGACCAGTCCTTGGAGAAGAACATCATGGTTGGTAAAGGAGAGGGTGGGAGAAAAAGAGGAAGATCCTCAACAAGACAGATTGAAAGAGTGGCTGCAACACTGGGCTCAAACATAGAAACTATTGTGAGGATGGTGCAGGATCAGGCTGTGTTTTGTTCTGTTGTACACAGGTTTGCTATGAGTTGGAATTGACTTGACAGAACCTAACAACAACAACATCCTTTTCTCTACCCTCAAATTCTCTTCTGAATTTCAAACCTGCACTCTGATAATGAGAAACATCCTCAAAGGAGCTCTGGTGGTGTAGTGCCTAAGGCATTTGACTTTTAACCAGAAGACTGATGGTTAAAACCTATCAGCCACTCCTTGGAAGGAAGATTGGGCAATCTACTTCCATAGTGATACTACCTCAGAAACCCAAGGAAGGGTTGCTATGAGTTGGATCTGACTCGACGTCAGTGACTTTGATTTAGTTTTTTGAGTGAATTTGGCCACAGGTGAGCAATCTGATACAGAAAATACAATATGTCTAAAAATCATCGTTTGCTTAAAACTATGTTCTCTTGACTACCCTCTGCAGTAAATTCAGGCCGACCCCTTGTCTTTCAGTAACTTCTTAATGCACAGTGCCAGATTACTTTCTCAAAATATCTTACCCATATATTTTCTCACAAGCCCTGCATGAGAAGGTCAATTTCATTTTACAAATATGTGGGCAAGTTACTTAAATTCTAAGTGTGCTTTCTCATCTGTGAAATGGGAATAATAATATGTATGTCAGATGATTGTTTAATACGTTGGTAAATGTGCTCATTTAAGATTGTGGTTGGCACAAATCAGCCTACAAATGTCAATCCCCTCACTTTACACTCTTTCCTTATCTTCTAGACATAATTGGTTTCCACATCCCCAGGAATCTAAGCATTCAATGTCTTTTCCATCTGATTTCACCTTTCTGTTTCCACTGGTGCTTCTTTCAAATAGCCATCAGATATCTAATGTGTGCCTTAGGTGCAGGGGTAGTAAGATTCCTAAGACACAGCTCCTGTCCTTAAAGATAGAGTAGACCTTGAGAGAATGATGGACATACAGAAAGTACAATACAAGAGAACAAAGAGTTAATAGAGCCATGTAATAAGTAGATACAGATATACAAAGTGGAAAACACCATTGATCATTCTGAGGGAAATTTGGTAGAGGATGAGAAAGACTTTCCAGGTCAGGTAACATTTGGTATGAGGCTGGAAAGATATGTGGTCATGAGATTTCACAAAGAAGAAAACACTGGTAGAAGGAATCACTGAAGTGAGAGTATGGGGTGAGACTTGGTGCACTCTACCAGTACCAGTGGCCATTGGGTCAACTCTGACTCATGGCGACTCCATGGGTATCAAAGAAGAACTATGATCCACAGGGTTTTCATGGCTGTGACCATTTGGAAGTAGACTGCTAGATATTTCTTCCAAGGAGCCTCTGGGTAGACTCGACCCACTAACCTTTAGGTTAATAGCTGAAAGCTTAACTGTTTTCCCCACCCATGGACTCTGCACACTCTAGAGCCTTGACTGTCCCCTAGATACTTGGGTAGGGTCCCCATTACTTTGACTGTGCTTTGACTATTATCAGAGTTCTCATACTTTAAAGTACATCATAGCACAAAGATATATCCTCATGAAATAACAAATAAAATAAGCTCTCACTCAAAAATTATTTACAGCTTATCACCCACTCATTTCTATCACTAAACAAACCTTCCTAAAATATGTATGATTTTAATTCTTCTCTGATCAAAGTTCTCAGTGGTTCCCTGTTTTAGGCTGGGTTGTCTAGAGAAGCAAAACCAGTGAAGCTTTTATATCTATATGTTTCTCTATATCCATCCATCCATCTATCTATCCATCTACCTATGTATAGACATTAACTCAAGGAAATGGCTCACGTGGTTATAGTCTGGCAAGTCCCAAGTCCATGGGTTATGCATATTAGACTGAAGGCTTCTCATGACTCACATAGCTTCGGGGGCTGATGAACTCAAGACTGGCAAGTAATACATTGGCTGCTGGCTGCAGAAGTTGACAAATCCAAGATCAGCAGGTGAGATGTCAGGCTACTGGCTTACTGGCTGCAAAGGCAATAATCCTAAGGTCTGAAGGTATACAGAAGGCTGCTGGTTCAAGTGCAAAGAACTGGAGGTCAAATGATGATGAGCCAGATGCAGGATCCAGATTGGGCAAAACACCAAAGCGCTTTGCCAAAATGTCCATACATAACAGATGCAAGCCACAACCCCAAGAAAACTCTTTTTCAACTGATTGCTTATAGCAGATCTCATCATGGAGATGATTACATTATATGAGATCTCATCCTTGGGGATGACTACATCATAACTGCCAAACCACTGATAATCATGGCTCAGCCAAGTTGACACACACCCTTAATAATCACAATCCTCACCAATTATTGACTTACATATGAATTCCTCAGCCTGGTAGTCAGGTTCCTATAGACTCATGATCCCAACCCATTTTTCCAGTCATATCTTCCCTTGTTCCATACATGTGCTTTCCCCAAAATGAATCATTTCTTGTTCCCTAAACAAGCCCAAGGAGCTCTGGTAGTGTAGTGCCTAAGGCACTTGACTGCTAACCAGAAGGCTGGTGGTTCAATCCCACCAGCCACTCCTCAGAAAGAAGGTTGGGCAATCTACTTCTGTAGTGATGCCACCTCGGAAACCCAAGGAGGGGTCGCTATGAGTTGGGTCCAACTCAAGGGCAAATAACAACAACAACAACAACAAACAAGCCCAATACTTTTTCTCTTTGTATCCCTTTGTTTTTTATTTTTTGTCCTGTGTCACTCCTCTTCATCTTTAACTCCATCTATTAACATCTAGCAGTTAAGACCCTCCCCAACTACCACTTTATCCTTAAAAGTTTTCCTAATAGTCTCACATGGAATGTCTCTTAATGACATTCCCCAGCACTTTGTTGATACCTCCACAAAGATGCCTAAAATTCTGTCTTCTAATGGAATCATTCATGTACATATTTTCACTTCCCTTCTAGATCTGGTGGTATAGTGCCTAAGGCATCTGATTGCTAACCAGAAGGTTGGTGGTTCAAACCCACCAGCCCATGGAAGTAAGACTGAGCAATCTATTTCCATAAAGATTTATTGTTATTGTTAGGTACCATTGAGTCGTTTCCGACTCATAGAGACCTCATGCACAGCAGAATGAAAAAACACCTGATCCTGCGCCAGCTCCATGATCCCTGCTTTACTTGAGCCCATTGTCGCAGCCACCATGTCAATCCATCTCGTTGAAGGCCTTCCCCTCTTTCATCAACCCTCCACCTCACCAAGTGTGACATCCTTCTCCAGGGAATAGTCCCTTCTGACAACATGACCAAAGTAGGTGAGACGAAGTCTGGCCATTCTCGCTTCTAAGAAACATTTTGGCTACACTTCCTCCAGGACAGATCTGTTAGTTCTTTTAGCAGTCCATGGTACTTTCAGCATTCTTCTCCAGCACCACAACTCAAATGCATCAACTCTTATTTGGTCTTATTTATTCATTGTCCAGCTCTCACATGCATATGAGGCAACTGAAAATAACACGGCTTGTGTCAGGTGCACCTTAGTCCTCAAGGAGACATCCTTGCTCCTCAGCACTTGAAAGAGTTCCTTTGCAGCTGACTTGCCCAGTGCTATACGTCGTCTAATGTCCTGATGGCTTCTTCCATTGGCATCGATTATAGAAACAATCAATGTGAATTCTTTGACAACCTCAATCTTTTCTCCATTTATAGTGATGCTGCTTATTGGTCCAGTTGTAAGGATTTTTGTTTTCTTTATATTGAGACGTAATCCATACTGCACACTGTATTCTTCATCTTCATCAGTAAGTGCCTCAAGTCATCCTCACTTTCAGTAAGCAAAGTTGTATTGTCTGCATATCTCAGGTTGTTAATGATTCTTCCTCCAATCCTGATACCATGTTTTTCTTCATATGGTCCAGCTTCTTGGATTATTTGCTCAGCATATAGATTGAATAAGTATGGGGAAAGGATACAACCCTGACACACTCCCTTCTTGATTTTAAGCCATGTAGTGTTCCCTTGTTCTGTTCAAACAACAGCCTTCTGGTCAATGTACAGGTTCCTCCATAAAGATTTACCTCCTCAGAAACCCAATGGGGGCCACTATAAGTCTGAATTGACTCGATGGCAATGAGTTTGTTTTTTTAGTTTTCTAGATCTTAAGGTATGTAAAGTCATAAACTCTAGTTTACTTACTTCCATGTTTTCCAGAACATCTAGAGTAATGTTTTGCATACAGCTTAAAAACAAAACAAAACTCATTGCCATCGAGTTGAATCTGACTCATAGCAATCCCTCCTTGGGTTTCCGAGACAATATCACTACAGAAGTAGATTGTCCAACCTTCCTTCTGAGAAGTGGCTGGTGGGTTTGAAACACCAGCCTACTGGTTAGCAGTCAAATGCCTTAGGCACTATGCTACTAGAGCTCTTTAATAAATGCCTATTGAATTGTGTTAAATATTCTTATAACTCATTGCCACTGAGTCAGATCTGACTCATAGTGACCCCTCCTTGGGTTTCCAAGGAGGTATCACTATGGAAATAAACTGCTCAATCTTCCTTCCAAGGAGGGGCTGGTGGGTTTGAACCTCCAGCCTTCTGGTATGTCACCAGAGCTCCCTAAATATTCTTGTAGCAAATAATTAAGGTAAAACTTCTAAAAAACATGATAATAAAATTAAATAATATTTTGCTTTTAAATGTAATTAAACTCATTTAATCTTGTCTATATCAAACTATGTGTGGGGGACTGGGTAGAGGAACATTTTACAAAGTCATTAGAGATAATCACCAAAGCCAAGTGATACTTCATTTTATTGTGCTTTGCAGATACTGCATTTTTAACAAATTGGAAGTTTATGGCAACCTGTGTTGAACAAGTCTATCAGTGCCATCTTTCCAATAGCATGTGCTTACTTTGTGTCACATTTTGGTAATTCTCACAATATTTCCAACTTTTTCATAATGCTCTTGCACACTTAACAGGCTACTGTATAGTGTAAACATAACTTATATGCACTGGGAAACCAAAAAATTTGTGTGACTCGCTTTATGACGATATTTGCTTTATGGCAATATTCACTTTATTGTGGTGTTCTGGAACTGAGCCTGCAGTGTCTCTAAGGTATGCCATTAACATGTCATGAATTGCTATGAAAGTCACCAAATATTTCAAAGGCATAAGTAATCATAAACAGGCAATAAATAGAATGGTTTCAATAAAAAACTATTAGATGCAATATGGAAATGAGATAGATAATAAGGGTATGAACCAGTTGTAATAATTCATGCATCCAATTAATTAATTAAATATATTTACATTTATTAAACATACCAATTGAGAGTCTGTCCCTGGACGGTACAAATGGTTAATACATTCAGCTACTAACCAAAACGTTGGAGGTCTGAGTCTACCCAGAGGTTTATGTTTATGGGGTATCTGCCTAAGGCACTTGACTGCTAACCAGAAAGCTGGCAGTTCAAACCCACCAGCCACTCCTCACAAGAAAGATCGGGCAATCTACTTCCATAGATATACTGCCTTGGATACCAAAGGAGGGGTTGCTATGAGTCAAACTGATGTTATGGCAGTGAGTTTGGATTTTTTTGTTTGTTTGTTTGACCAAGTGTCAGGCACTATTCTAAGCACCAGGGATATGGTGGTAAACTCATGGTGCTTTCATGGAACCCATTGTCTATAGCAATACTGACAAAAAAGAAGTAAATCATTACAGTAACAAAAAAATTTCAGATAGTATAAGTGGTATGAATAGAATAAAAGGGGTTGATGTGGTAAGGAGTGCCTCAGGGAGGGAGGCTGTTTCAGATTTGGAAGCCAGGGAACACCTCTCAAGGACTTACATAAATTGACACCAGATCAATAAGAACCAACCAGACAAATTCTGCAAACTGTATTTTCCAGGCTTAGGGCAAGTACTAAGGCCCCAAGATGGGAATGAACTGAGTGTGTTTAAGACACAGAGAGGATGAATGCCACTTGGCTAGAGCTCTGTGAGCAAGTAGAGGGATGAGGTTGAAGCAAAGCTGGGGAATCACGAAGGTCCTGGTGTGGAATCTGAATTTCATTCTCAGTAGGACAGGAAACCATTTCAAAAGCTTTCACTGGGCACATAATATGGTCTGAATTACAGTTTAAAAGTTCCCTGTGGCTGCTTTGTGAGGATAATAGTGAAAAGAGACTAATACCTGGCACATGCTGAGGGGAGCATAGACTGGAGAAGTACCTGAGGTGGTGGAAAGAGGAAAGATTCTGGGTGGATTTGGAGAGAGCCTACAGGACTCACTGATGGTGAGCAAAGTCATGGCAAGTAGCTAGCCTGGGGCTGCTTTTGGAAATGCATTGAACATAAGATCCTGAACTCCACAATGTTTCACATGAACCTCATCCAGATTAAATTCCAAGAAAGAAGTCTTTCTTAGGAAAGACTAGTCATAGGTCAGGTAGATCTTAATTTTTACCATTAATTAGGATAAAAGAGGCTGATTAGACACACATGTGTTATAGATGATGTTTTCTTGGAATGGGTGAAATCAGCAGTTGCATTTCCTTGTTCTAAGAAAGACGTCCCTTTTGACAGTGAAGGGTTTTAAAACTTTTACTTTTTTTGCCACTTAACCAGCTCAAGTTGGAAAATGTCTCTCCCCATGTGCACAACAGTAAGGTGGTATAAACTATGTGGTAACTTGTTATACTTATCATGTTTTTGACCTTTCTTTTCAAGAGCCAATGTTCCCCTCCTAGATAAGATATATAAAAATATTATGACTTTACATTCTTCCAAAGCAAAGAATTGCAAACCATTAGGGAAATTGTTCAACAATGCTATGAGTCTTTTACTATTGAGAAAGTGTTCTAAGAAAAGTCTGTCTTTAGTTTTCCAGCCAGCCAGTCCAATCATTCATGCCTAAAGCTATAACATTTGTGAGAATCACAGCAAGGTCTTAATTCTGGCATTAACAAATTCCAGCATTTAACAAATCCCTCAGTCACAAATCTATTAAAATAGCAACTAGAGGTAATTTTTTCTCAAAGGTGAGTAGTTGATCATACCATATGTATTTTCAAGGGTTTATGCTTTTTAAAATAGGAGAGAATGTTTCAGCTTTGCCCAAATCCCTCAGGAATGACATTCTTTTGGTTTCCTTCTTCAAAGTAGGTCCTCCTTGTTCTTTCCTCTTATTTCTCTTTCAAGGCATGGTTCACAGGTTTCATACTTGATGAAGTCTTTCCTGATTTCTGACTCAAGTCCATTGTTCCCTCTGCTGAGTTACCAAAGTGCTTCCTGCACACTCCATGGACACCCAGCTACACAGGCAAAGCCCTCTTGTGTGCCTGGTGCTGTGCTGTGGGCTTTGAAACATCTTCCCTGATCTTTACGATGACTTTGTAAGGTTGACCCTTTTATCTTTATTACACAGAACATGAAGGTCTGGGAAGTATAGAACTTGTTCAAGTTTACTCAACTAGAACATTGTTAGAGCCAGAGTATGAATCCAAGTGAACTCAGTTTCCTCCTCCCTTAGATTCACAGCACACCTGCAGTATAGTGTGTATGTGTCCATCACCCCCCATCACCTTTGAGTTTCTGGGTAGTGTTGTTGTTGTTGTTATGTGCTGTCGAGTCGGCCCCGACTCATAGTGACCCCTCCTTGGGTTTCCAAGGCAGTATCACTACAGAAGTAGGATTGCCCTTCTTTCTGAGGAGTGGCTGGTGGGTTTGAACCGCCAGCCTTCTGGTTAGCAGTCAAGTGCCTTAGGCACTATGCTACCAGAGCTCCTTGAGTTGCTGGGTAGAAGGGACTATTTCTTATTCTTTTAAAACTTAGAATCTATCACAGGTTACCAGAGTACCTAGTAGGTGGCTAATGGATGTTTAACAAAGAAAAGAAAGCATACACAGACACACTTTTTAGGACTTTCAATATCTGAGAAAACACTCTTCACTGCAGTGGCCACAGCAGTAATAATTAACAGTAATACTACTGTAGGGGCAACAACCTGTGATATACAGATGACACAACCTTGCTTGCTGAAGGTGAAGATGACTTGAAGCACTTACTGATGAAGACTGAAGACTACAATCTGCAGTATGGATTACACTCCAACATAAAGAAAATAAAAATCCTCATATCTAGGCTAATAAGCAGCATCACGATAAATGGAGAGTAGATTGAAGTTGTCAAAGATTTCATATTACTTGGTTCCACAATCAACCCCAATGGAAGCAGCAGTCAAGAAATTAGACAACGTATTGCACTGGGCAAATCTGCTGCAAAAGATCTCTTGAAAGTGCTGAAGAGCAAATATGTCTCTCTGAAGACTAAGGTACACTTAACCCAAGCCATGGTGTTTTCAATAGCCTTTCATGCATATGAAAGCTGGACAATGAGTAAAGAAGGCTGAAGAAGAGTTGATTCTTTTAAGTTGTGGTGTTGGTGAAGAATACGGAAAGTACCATGGACTGCCAGAAGAAGTAACAAATTTGTCCTGGCAGAAGTGCAGCTGGCATGCTCCTTGGAAGTGAGAATGGCCAGACTTCATTTCACCTACTTTGGTCATATTGTCAGAAGGGACCATTCCCTGGAGAAGGACATCATGCTTGGTAAAGCAAAGAGTCAGCAAAAAACGGGAAGGCCCTCAATTAGATGGATAACATAGTGGCTGCTATGATGGGCTCAGGTATAGCAAGCATTGTGAGGCTGGCACAGGACCAGGCAGTGTTTTGTTCCATTGTACATAGGGTAACTATGAGTCAGAGCTGACTCAATGGCACCTAGCAACAACTATAGAAGCAAAACTGTTTTACTGAATGCCTACTATGTGTTAGTCACTGTTCCAAGTTTTCATATGTCACCCTATTTGACTCATAAAAAAACTTGTTATTATAACCCACATTTTACAGATGGGGAAATTGAAGTTACCTTTCGAATCCCTTTATATCATTGGTATATGTGGTGCTTTTAAAAAAATGAAAGAGACTAGGCAATAAAAGTCCCTGGGTGTTGTAAATGGTTAAGTTATCAGACATGACCCAAAAGTTTGGTGGTTTGATTCTACTCAGAAGTGCTTTAGAAGACATGCCTGCAAATCTATGTTTGAAAAGTCACTCTGCAAACATGAGGTCACCATGAGTTGGAATCAACTCAATGGCAACTAATGACGACTGGCCACAAAAGATACCGGTTTTCCGCTAGTTCTCCTTGTCATTTGAATCACTTCTCCAGGGAAGGTAGTTGCTATGCCATGAGCAGCCATCTGGAGAGGATCACATGGTGAAGAACAGAGGCCCGCAGTCAATAGCCATGTGAGTGTGCCATCTTAAAAGCAGATCCTTTAGCCCCAGTCAAACTTTCAGATGACTATAGCCCAGACCATAGCTTGACTGCAACCTCATGAGAGACCCTGAGCCAGAACCATCCAACCAAGCCACTCCTGGATTCTTGATCCTTAGAAACTTTGTGAGATAATAAATGCTTGTTGTTGATAAGGTTTAAGGTAATTCGATATATAACATTAGATAAATAATACACCCAGTACTCACTTATCAACATGGTTCCAAAGACAGGTTATAATTTGAAAATCAGTGTAATGCAAACAAGGAGGATGACCACATTAGATCACAAAATGGAGGATGACCACATCATATATGACTGCCAAACCACTAAGAATCATGATCCAGCCAAGCAGACATATAACTTTAACCATCACAGCCAGCATTACTCTCACCTAACTCCTTGGTATTTGTTACTGCCAGATTTATGTCATTAATGTGTAAAATAGTCAGATAGTAGATTTTTTACTATTGTCAAAAAGGCAACAAGTCAAATAATGAGATAGTCAATCAAGGAGGAGTAGGTACACAGCATATTTCCTGAATGGATGAAAAGAGCCTTCCTTCAGAAAGCTTGTCAAGATTATCATTGAGCATGGCTTAACCTTTGTCTCGTACTCCTAATTTCATTAAAGTTCAATGGCTATCATATTTTGATAACTGAGTAAAAATTCAGTAGTGATGAAAATGATGAGGATCTTATCACATCATTGAGATTTTGCTGCAAAAGATGGAATTTGGTAACACTGTGATCAGGGAATTCATTTCAAGTAGCTTGTGAATCTTAGACTCACAGGGCATAGGCTGGACATTGAGGGGTCATCTAATGTTTCTGCCTCTGGGTCGGAAAGTTCTTAAACTATTCATTCTTTTAACACAAACCTCTAGGGGAGAATAGTCTTCAAATAATTTAGAAACGCAGTCAAGTTTTCTTAGTGGCTAAATTATACCAGTTATTTGTGGGAGAGAGAAATTTCTGGAATTGGGCAGCTTTTATGTGCCATAGAAGTATATCCAACCCCTGGGAGATAGGTAGCCCCATCTCCTGCCATAGATGAAGAAATCAAACTCCAGAGAAGTTACTTAAATGGCCAACATTCCTCTGACTCAGGAGAACCAGTTTCCTCCACTATTGTGGGCTCTCTCTTCTTTTCATTGAAATCAGAGAGTGATGAGAATTTCTTTTTCAAGAGGACTTCAATTGCATGAAGTGTCAGTCCTAAGTTAATATAAATAATGCAGAGAGGAAAAACCTTCCCACAAATGGTGCTAACCTGAGAGATAGATAGAGATAAGTTAGACCAGAAGCAGCATGAAGGGGAAACTTTGACTCCACACACCATCACCCTTTGACCTCTGGAGACAGACCATTCATTCTCTAAGGAAACCAAATGGTTTAGGTCATTAACATGAAGGGAGATTTTCTACACTAAAATCTAGCAGATAAGCAGGCTTTTACCCAAGAATAACATCAAAGTTTGAAAGAACCCATACATTTCTTGGTCTTCACACAAGTTCAGAAGAGAGAACTTAGTGCTATAATGGAAGTAGCATACTGACAAGAAAAGGAGAAACTCCCTCATAGTATTACAAATACTCACATCAATAAAACCAGCTAATCAATTAAAAAACAAAATTGAAAAATCTAGATAAAACGAGAAATATTTTAATGTGATATATTTTTCCTATTTTAAAATTTTATTTTGCCCTTTGAGTTTATTTAACTAGGGAGTTGTTCCAGTTTTTTTTTTTTTTTTTTTTGATAAGCATTTCAGAGTACCAAGATTCTATTGGACATAATTTACCAAGACTTACATGTATAACATAAAGCAATACATACTCTAAGAACAACTTCAAGTATTACATTCCCAGGTTTATTCACTGACGTCATCTTCAGAATGGCACACATTATGATTTGAAATTCTCAAGTTAATCTAATTAGACCATTCCCTGCCAAATGAAGCAATTATTTTCATGATGTGGCATTTCTCCAGCTGGAGTCACCATGACGTTTTCAAAGGTTTTATAAAGCAGTGGTTCTCCAAATATGTTCCCTGTAACAACAGTATCACCTGGGAACTCATTAGAAATGTACATTATCAGGCCAGACTGAATCAGAGAGGAGTGAGGAGAGGGAAGCAGTATCACTTTTACAAACCCTCCAGGCCAGTCTGAAGCAGGTAAAGTTTGAAACCACCATTGTAAAGGATAGGAACAGTGGTGGTTCAATGGTAGAATTTTTGCCTTCCATGTAGGAGGTAACATCATGCATGGGGTCACCATAAGTCAGGGGCCTACTTGATGGTAGCTAACAGCAACATTACAAAGAATGTGTCCCATTCACCCATTCACCTATCTTCAGAAGAGCAAAACCAAACCAAACCAACCGAACAAACAAAAAAACTCACTGCCATTATGGAAGCAGACTGCCTTATCTTTCTTCCACAGAGTGGTTAGTGAGTTCAAACCACTGACCTTTTGCTTAGCAGCCAAATAAATGCCTTAACCACTACAACACCAGAGTGACTTTCAAAAGAACAAAGAGATCTACAACCATACACATCAACACACCCTCAAGAGTAATCCCTAGTCCTGGAAAAGATGGATTAGAGACAGTCAGCCTTTTTGCCTTTTGAAGGATGTTTAAGGGTCAGGCTTAGTTTGCATGTGTACATACACAAGTATGTGCAAATGTCCACATATGTGTGTGTGTGTGTGTGTGTGCCTAAAGACAGAATAACAGCTGAAAATGTTTCTGTAAGCAAGATACCAATCCATTCTTCATGTGATTGTTAGCACAGTGATAAGCTTTATGGATAGTCATGAATGGAGGTTTTCTAGACATAATGAAGTTCATTAAGGAAATAGTTGGGAACTGGCCCTGCAGAAAAACTGCAGGTGCTCTGGACACATGGATGCCTCTCTGGTGCCGGCCCTGGAACTACAGCATAAGGGCATCTTTGGCGACCTCACATGGATAGCACTAATGAGGTGCCAAGTTCTCAGAGTGAGAGGAGTTATTTTTTCCTGACTCAGTGGGGCCCTAAAAGATTAGAAACTATAGCTTAAAAAGCCAACTACAAAGAAGGAAAGGCAAAGTTTTATTATCTATGGACAGAGCTATAATCATCAAATGTTTCTTTATTTTCATCTCACATTTTTTCACTGTTTGGGAAACTTTGTCTAGGTTGTTACAGATTTATTGGGGAAAACAAAAAATCATTTGCCTATGCACAATCTTGACCTAAAACTACACTTCACTACCCTAACCTCCACCAACATCAAGATCATCCTGCTCTAATTACTATTTCATAAATCTGTGCTATGTTACAAAATGTTATTGGTTCTTTTAAGTTGCTGATATAATCTGTCTTTTTGATATTGATATTCTTTTTTATGAGTATGTCCCTTAGTGTTTGTGATTTTAAATATAGTTTCCTAATGTTTGGCAATCCTCATTAGCAAAATATCATTCATTCTTGGGAATATACTATTTAACCAGTTTAAAAGCAATCAACTGAGGTTCCCAAAGGAGCCTAGGTGGTGCAAGCTGTTTGCAATCGGCTGCTAACCTGAGGGCTGGTGATTTGAACCCATCCAATGGTACCACAGAAGAAAGGCCTGGCAAATGGCTTCTGTGAAGATTAACTCACTGCTGTCGAGTCAGACCCAACTCATAGGACCCCTCCTTGGGTTTCCGAGGCAGTGTCAGTACAGAAGTAGATTACCCAACCTTCCTTCTGAAGAGTGGCTGGTGGGTTTGAATTTCCAGCTTTCTGGTTAGTAGTCAAATACTTTAGGCATTACACCACCAGAGCTCCTTCTGTAAAGATTACAACCAAGAAAAGCCTATGGAACAGTTCTTTGGAGTTGACTTGGCAATAATTTGAGGGTACCAAGCACTTCTTAACCATTTCTCAGTGACCTTAGCTTTCCCCTCATTCAAATCAGCCTGAATCTTGTTATTATTAGTTGCCTTTATATTGCCTCTGACTCCTGATGACCCCATGTATAGCAAAACAAGACGTTGCCTAGTCCTGTGCATCTTCATGATCGTAGATATGTTTAAGTCCATTTTATGCAGCCATGGTGTTAATACATCTCATTAGGGGTTTCCCTTGTCTTTGCTGACCCTCCACATTATCAGATATGATGTCCTTCAAAAATTGGTCCCTCCTAATGATGGATTCAAAATAAGTTAGGTGAAAGTCTCAGATAATACTCTGTGATCCACAGAATTTTTTCACTGGTTAATTTTTAGAAGTGGATCACTCACTAGGTATGCCTTTCTTCCTAGTCTGTCTTAGTCTGGAAGCTGTGCTGAAACTTGCCTACCATAGGTGACCCTAAAAAAAAACAAACCAAACTCACTGCTGTCGAGTTGGATCTGACTCATAGCAAACTCTCTTTGGGTTTCTGAGGTGATATCGATACGGAAGCCCAACTTCCTTCCGAGGAGTGGCTGGTGGGCTTGAACTGCCAGCCTTCTGGTTAGCATTTAAATATAAGTGGCAAAGCTTCTAGCATCAGAGAAACGTGCAAACCACTACAGAATTACAAACTACAGATTGATGGTGGACCCTGAACCTTACAATCTTTCCACTGGTTTTTTTTTTTTTTTAAATCATGTCAATCCCTTCTAAAAAGCCTATGATAGTATTCAGCAATATAACACTACAAGCCTAAATGCTTTCATTATTATTTTGACTATGCAAAACTGAGCTACACCTCAACTATCCAACCTGATTTTCTCTACTCATATCTTCTATACTAAAGTCTTCTCATAGCCTCTCCCAGCATCCTACGTACTCCAAACTCATTCCTGCTTCCCTTCCCAGTTCATGCCATCTTCCCCTGCTGCAATGTCCCATGCTTTTTTTTTCTCACTTACTTAAATCCTATCCACTTGTTAAAGTCTATAAAATTTCCATTTGTTTCATGAGCCTTTACTGACACTGTCCTCTAATAATACTTTGCACAATTCTAGGAAAATGGTATCTGCTCACTAAAAATAATTCCTTTAAAAAAATATGATTTTCTGGGCCCTCTATTGACTTTTAAACTGTTCAGTACATTCTGAATAAAAAGCTTGCATATAAAGGAAACTAAATAACTTAATCACAACCAATCACTCTTTCCTTGCAATGAAAGCAGAAGCTGTCTCATTACAGACCAATTTACAGCTCCAAACCAGAGTGAGGCCAAAGCAAGTCATTTTTCTCTTGCAAGTTTTAACATATCTGCCTGTTGTCACCCACATTTAGGTAGAGGAAGTTATTCTGAGCACGTGGTCTGCTTTCACAAATAATTTCTATGGAAAACAGCAGCCAGACAGTAATACAGGCCCAAGGTGACCTCATTACCAGAATTTGTTCTAGTTGTCATTAGACATATCACACTGTGTCACTCAAAATGGGAAAGAAATAAAAGATACTGACATGTACCACCAGTGATTAGAGATGAAAAATACAGTTATACTATAAGAACCTCTTCATGGGAAAGGAATATGTATAGTATTTAAGATTCAATCACCCCTCAGATCTATCATTGTGGTCTCTAAGGCTCCATCCTTCTACTTTTTCATTTCTTCTTTTGCATCAGACACAGTAAGCTTTTCTTCTATTTATTGCAAAGCCAACCTTGCTCTTTTGTAAACTCCTGAGATTTATATGAAAGAGACCATTAGTCAAGATACAGAAAAGCAAAGCAGACATTCCATGTGGCTAATTGAAATGATTTCTAATCATTTAACTCATCTCATTCTGAATGAATCTTTAAGATATGGCCCCTATTCAAAGTACTTGGAGTTAAAATGTAACAAATCAATCCAGCACTGACAAGAGAAAGACGAGAATAAAAATACACTCACCATCATCATAATGGTACAGGCAAGATGAGGAGATTTGAGTCATCTTCTCAATTTCTCAGTTTGAAGTAGAATATAAATAAGATACTCTAATTTACAACCCCAGCTATTGTGTTGAGAAAAAGTTTTGGAAAAGGCACTGACGAGTTACAAACCATTATGTCTGCATTTCTAACACTCATCTGCCATAATGCTGGAAGCTGTGCCTCCAGTATTCCAACTGCCAGCAGGGTCACCCATGGTGGACAGGTTTCAGTGGAGCTTCTAGACTAAGACAGACTAGGAAGAAAGACCTAGCAATCTACTTTTGGAAATATTATATCCCACCTTTGGAGATCAAATAGATTTGACATGTTGAACACTAATGACCAAAGACCTGAAGACTTGTGGGATATCAAAGATGTCATAAGTGAAGAAAGCAAAATGTCATTAAAAAGACAGGAAAGAAAGAAAAGACCAAAATGGATGTCAGAAAAGACTCTAAAACTTGCTCTTGAATGTAGTAGCTAAAGTAAACAGAAGAACTGATGAAGTAAAAGAGCTGAGTAAAAGATTTCAAAGGGCTGCTCAAGAAGAAAAAGTTAAGTATTATAATAAAATGTGCAAAGATTTGGAATTGGAAGACTATAATGGAAGAACATGCTTGACATTTCTCAATCTGAAGGCAATGAAGAAAAAATTCAAATCTCAAGTGGTAATACTGAAGGATTCTATGAGCAAAATATCGATTTATGCAAGAAGCTTCAAAAGAAGGTATGAGGAATACAGTCACTTTATTAAAAAGAATTGGTTGACATCCAATCATTTCAGGAGGTAACATATGATCAAGAATCAATGGTACTGAAGTTCTTTGAAGAAGTCCAAGCTTCATTGAAGGCACTGACAAAAAACAAGGCTTCAGGAATTGACAGAATACCCATTGAGATGTGTCAACTAATGGATGCAACACTGGAAGCACTCACTCTTCTACGCCAAGAAATTCAGAAGACAGCAGGAACCTGGTCAAGTGACTGGAAGAGATCCATATTTGTGGCCATTCCAAAGAAAGATGGCCCAATGGAATGCGGAAATTATAAAACAGTATCATCAATATCACATGCAAGTAAAATTATGCTGAAGATAATTCAAAACAGTTGCAGCAGTATAATAAACTGCCAGAAATTCAAGCCAGATTCCAAAGAGGATGTGGAATGAGGGATATCATTGTTGATGTCATTTAAGTCTTGGCTGAAAGCTCAGAATACCAGAAAGATGTTTACTTGTGTTTTATTTACTTTATAAAGACATTCAACTGTGTGGATCACAACAAATTACAGATAACATTGCAAAGAATGGGAATTCTAGAACACTTAATTGTGCTCATAGAGCAAGAGGCAGTTATTTGAACAGAACAATGGGATATTGCTTTATTTAAAATCATTAATAGCCTCCCTTATGCAGATCACACATCTTGCTTGCTGAATGTGAAGAGGACTTGAAGCACTTACTGATGAAGAGCAAAGCCTTCAGTATGGATTACACCTCAACATAAGGAAAACAGAAGTCCTCACAACTGGACCAATAAGCAACATCATGATAAACAGAGAAAAGATGAATTTGCCAAGAACACCATTTTACTTGGATTTACAATCAATGCCATGGAAGCAGCAGTCAAGAAATCAACCAATGTATTTCATCAGGCAAAGCTGCTATAAAAGACCTCTTTCAATTGTTAAAAAGCAAATATGTCACTTTAAGGACTGACTCAAACCATGGCATTTTCAGTCACCTCATATACATGTGAAAGCTGGGCAATGAATAAGGAAGACCTAAGAAGAACTGATGCTTTTGAATTATGGTGTTCGTATAGAATATTGAAAACAACATGGACTACTAGAACAAATTTATCTGTCTTGGAAGAAGTACAGCCAAAATGCTCCTTAGAAGGAACAATGGAGAGATTTCATTTCACGTACTTTGGACATATTATCAGGAGGGACCAATTCTGGGAGAAGGGAGTCATGCTTGGTAAGGTAGAGGGGTCAATGAAAAGGAGGAAGACCCTCAATGTGATGGACTGACACAGAGGCTATAATAATGGGCTTAAACACAGCAAGTATTATGAAAATGGTACAGGATCAAGCAGTGTTTTGTTCTGTTGTCCAAGGGGTTATTATGAGTACAAACCAACTCAAAGGCATCTAACAATAGCACATCTGCATTTGAGAAGCTATTATCATATGCTAGGCAGCTTGAATTTTCTACCATTAGGTCCCAAGCAAAACTGTGAAATAGGTGAAGTTGAGGGCTTTAAAATAATGGAGCTTTGGAGTCAATAAAGGCCTGAGAGGTCAGCTGTTCCAATTCCTTCATTTTAGAGATGTGGAAACTTGATGCCCAAAGAACTAAAGCAACTTGCTCATGGTTATAGTTTGTGGTTAGTGGCAGAGATAACACTGCAATACAGTCTATATCCCTCTATCTTCCTTGTGGAGCATGTCTTCTCAAACCAAAGCTCACCCCATCTCTCCTGGGACAGCATGTGTCTTTTTTTCTTTCTTTTTTTTTTTTTTTT
>NW_006921934.1:2012641-2031374 GCF_000298275.1 Orycteropus afer afer
TCCCAAGCCCGCAGGTTCAACTACTTGGTCCTTCTGGGTAGCTGGCTGTGACCAAGCAGTGACCACAACCTTGCCCCTTGTCAGCTCTACTATACCTGGGAATTCTGATCATTCACATTTATAGGGACCTTGTCTGCCAACACTATATATGTTCATGGAAACACTCCCCATTTCATAGACATAACCTAATTGTTCAGCCTATCCACCCAGCTATCCACGCATATACCCAAGTTTGCCTTCAATGACAATGCAGTACTGTATGTGCAAAAGGGTTCATATTAGTTGTCTGTACTTCCCATGTCTTTCTCATCCCCAATGCCACCATATTGGTCACTCACATTTGGTACACTGCCCTTCTCTTTACCCAAATCAATACTTATCTCTATCTATCTAACAGTGTTCCCTTCTCTTCCCTCCCACCCCTGGTAACCAACAAAAAAAATTTCCTTCCAAAGATAAACCTTTCCTTAACTTTTACAATAACGGACTAATATAATATTTGTCTTTTTGTGATTGACTTATTTCACTCAGCATAATGTCCTCCAAGTTCATCCATGTTATGCGGTGTTTTGCAGTTCTACATTATTCTTTAGGGTTGCATAGTATTCCATTCTGTGCATGTGCCATAGTTTGACTATCCGTTCCTCAGTTGATGGACACCTAGGTTGTTTCTATCTTTTGTCTATTGTGAATAGTGCTGCGATGAACATGGGTATGCATATATCTGTTCTTGTCCTGGCTCTCACTTCTTTAGGGTATATACCTAATAATGGAATGGCTGGGTCAAATGGTATTTCTAATTCCAACTTTTGAAGGAATCGCCATACTGCTTTCCACAATGATTGTACCATTTTACAGTCCCACCAGCAGTGTATGAGAGTCCCAATCTCTCCACAACCTCACCAGCATTTGTTATTTTCTGTCTTGTTGAACTTTGCTACTAGTGCTCGAGCAAAATGGTATCTCATTGTTGTTTTGATCTGGTAGCATAGTGGCTAAGACACTTGCCGGCTATCCAGATGGCTGGCGGTTCAAACCAACCAGCCACTCCTCGGAAGGAAGGTTGGGCAATCCTACTTCCGTAGTGATACTGCCTCGGAAACCCAAGGAGGGGTCACTATGAGTCGGGGCTGACTCGACGGCACACAACAACAACAACAACAACAATAGCTAATAATCATGAGCATTTCTTTATATGTTTGTTGGCCACTTGAATATCCTCCTTAGTGAGGTGTCTATTCATGTCTTCTGCCCATTTTTTAATTGGATTGTTTGTCTTTTTGTTTTTTGAGATGTTGGAGTTTTCTATAAATTCTAGAGATAAGTCAGCATGCATCTTTGGTTATTCTCTCTCCTCCTGAGTTTGACTTCCTTTGAAGTTTACTTTACTCAGAATACTATACTTCCATTTTCTCTTATTCAACATTCCCATTCCTTAAGTGTTACCTTCATTTTAAGATTGTTTAATTAAAGTAAATTATACTAAATTATAGATAACCTAAGGCTTCATTCTTCATACTCCCAAACACCAAATTCACTGCCATAAAAAGTTAGTCCCTACTAATAGCAACCCCTCCTTGGGTTTCCAAGGCAGTATCTCTATGGAAGTAGATTGCCCAATCTTCCTTCCGAAAAATGGCTGATGGGTCTGAAATGCCAGCCTTCTGGTTAGCAGTCATTATGCCACCAGAGCTCCCATCATTCTACATAGGATTTTGCATTTTAGAAGAAGAATTAGTGAGACCTAATGACCATCTAATTGGTATAGGCATATGGGTAGAAGAGACATCTTTGAACAGGAGATGATCAACACCCACTTATTTACAAAAGTTTCCAACTTCTGATCTCACTCTCATTCATCCTCCAAGACTTTCCAGTATAGAATTGGACAGCAAGAACCTAGGTGTGTAGTGGCTTTGGAGTCTTCCATACAGCAGTAGTGTTGTTAGGCGAAAGACTGTCGGCCATCTGTGTTCTCTTGTATTCCAGAAGAATCCTCACTTTTGCTATAGAACTATGTTTCTTATACTGAAGTCATAACTGTTGCATTTATTTAGAGCCATGATGGCCATCTTTCTGCCATGCTGTGTGAAGGTCCATGACATATTACTCTAAAACAGCTTCATTGCTCTAAAACATTGTGCTGAGTTGGCCTCTCAGCACAAAGACTGAATTTATTCCTATAATTAGCTGGCAAAATTGATGCTTGGGTCAGCTTTTACAATCTCTAACTTCCTTAAAGTGCTATGCAGATACTTCAGAAGCCCAAAATGGAGCATGTATTACTAGTCATTACACTAAAACATCAGAGCACTATCAAAGAGCAGACATGGTGGATGACAGGATATGCACGAGGTTAGACTGTGACTACGGGAGGTCTATAAAGGAGCTGCTTGGTCCTACTTTAGAGTTTTATGTCTAGAAGCATGGTAACTGAAGTAAATGGCTTGTTAGTTTTTCAGATTCAGTAAACATTTTGAAGATTGGTGCATAGACTTGTTCTGAACACTTAAGTCCTTCTCTAGATATGTAACAGTTATTGCCTGGTGTAAGAACCATAGTTATAAAGTGAGTACTCTTCTGAGATACAAAGAACTTTTATTCTGCCAGGAAGAAAGACATACACAGTCAAAAGGGAAGTCTTCTTTTCAACTCTGCTTCACATTCAGAGCAGTGCCTTATCTCATCCCCTCTCATCCATCATCTCATCTCCCTTCACCCTCTCCACACCCCAACCTTCCCCATTTCCTAACTCAAAGCAAGCATTCAAATGATTCCTGCATCATTTGAATCCAATTTCTGGGCCTGTTGAATGTACTGGGGCTCAGAAAGGGGGCTGCCAGAGGTTCTTTACTATCCATCCCCTTTTGTCAGCATCAAGCCAGGGTCAGTGTACTCCTCGCTACACTCTGTCCTAAGTCCAAAAGTGGTTGCACAAAGGAAGAGAAGAAATGGTATACCCAAACCTTTAATAAAGTTACTTCTATTTTAAAATTAATTTCACCATCTGCTACCCTATCAAAACTATTAAATGATGATACACTTGTCATCTTCTCAGTAGCCTTTCCTGACCAGCCTATCCTTCCTCTTACATTCCATTATCTATCAATGCTTATTTTATTTTCTGACTTACCTCTTTAACAATTGGCAATAATATATTTAATTGCTTATTTCCTAGTTTATCTTCCCTAAGAGGTTATCACTATGAGTTGAGTCCGACTTGATGGCACATGACAACAACAACAATAGGTTATAAGCACCATGAAGGCAGGGACCATGCCCATTTTATGCACCAAGACACACCTAGTGATTGACACAGCACCTGGTGCACAGAACATACCTAGTAAACAGTTTGAATAAATGAACATACTTGCAACTTCCATTCAATGCTTAATGGAAGACAAATATTGCTCTATTTCTTCATGAAATTTTTGAAATGTTTTGTAGTTGTTTGAAAACATATTTGTTCTAGTGAACTTGCTGGAAATCTTATTTTGAAGATACATGTGCACTATACCCCAAATGGTTAACCACAGTCTTGCTGCAGGAACACTGTCAGCCTAGAAAGCACTGGAGAAGAAAGTCCATGGATGGATTTATTTGCACTTTGGTTACCTAGAGAATGTTCAACGAAGTCTTTCTTTTCTGTTTAATTGTCAGGATATTGAAAAGCAAACACAAGACAGACTAGTTCCTGCTCATAGGAAGCAAAACACCTGGCTCAGTCCCCATCCTGGTTCTCCTGTGGCTTATTTATTCAGTGGTGAGGCCCACCTAAAGCAATTAGAACCTCTGGGGGTGGATTCCAGGCAAACCAGCAAGTCTAAATTTTTGCCTGGAGCATATGCCTCCAGCACCATAGGAAAGTCCTCACTGTTTTGATGATGCTGGTAGACAAAAACCAAACAAACTCCCTAAGGACCAAATGCTAGAAACAATAATAATTCAGTGACACTTATTACTTCTATTCCATGGAAATACAGCATGCTACATTGGTGCAAAACAGATTGAAAGACCATATTCTGAAAGGCCCTCTTCTACATCATCAAATGTCTCATGAGGGAAAGCACGGAAGAGGGTAAATTATAGATATGAAATATTTTTTACTTGGTCCAAAGACTGTTAGCATCTAAAGCTCCTGAGTTAAGATATAGATATCGAAATTTTCTGAAAATGTAATTTGCAAAAAATGATTTAATTCTCTGGCTTCCAACATAAGTGTAGGAAAATAGCACATCTCTGAATCACGCTGGATAACATTTCCCTATGCTGTATCTGATTCTTCTGGGTCACTGAACTTCTACTACTATAATTGTATTTCTTTGGACAAAAGCACTATACCTTATAGAAATGAAAATACCCATGGATTAAATGCCCTGGTTAGTAGGCATTAAAACCTTGGTATAAATTAATCTGTCAGATTCCTTTTGGAAAGACAGTAATTGTTTTTTTGTTTTTTTGTTTTTAATTTTTATTGTGATCTGGGTGAAAGTTTACAGAGCAAATTCACTTTCCATACAGCAGTTCACATACACTTTGTCTCATGACATTTACCACAGTGCAACAGCTCCCCTACCACTTCCTCCCCATAGTTACCTCTTGCCTGTGTCCTTCCTTCCCTCCCATGCACTCCTGCCCCAGGAGCTGTCTACCTGTGCATACGTAGCCCTTCTATTCTCTCATGATTAATCTCTCTAAGGAGTGTATCTGCCTGTTGTAAATGTTCAGCTCATATGCTTGTTTTTTGTTTGGCTGACAGAAACAGGCATGGGTTCAATTCCAGACCTAAAGGACATCTAGGGGCCATAGCCTCAGGGGAACCATCAGGATCTATCAGAACAGCAAACCTGGTCCTTTTTTTTTTTAAATGATTTTGAGTTTTGTTCCACATTCTTCTCCCACTCTATCTAGGATCTCCTACAGAGATCCTCCTCTGAGTGGTTGACAGTAGCTAGGCACCATCTAGTTCTTTTGGTCTCATAGTTGTATAGGCTGAGGATTGCATAGTGTACCCATTGCTTGGTCTAATTGTTTCCATGCATCTTTGGTTTTCTTCATTCTTCTCTGCTCTGGATGAGGAGAAAGCCATTGTTGCATCTAGATGGCCACTTGTAAGCTTTTAAGATCCCAGTCACTACTTGCCAAAGTAGAATTTGGAACAATGATTTGTGTAGTATGTTATGCCAGTTGAGCTTGATGTCTCCTGTGACTATGGTCCCGAGCCCACAGGTCCAACTACTCACTCCCTCTGGGTAGCTGGCTGTGCCCAAGAAGTGACTACAACTGTGCCCCTTTTTCAGCTCTGCTATATACCTGGGAATTCTTACAGAACAGACAAATACACTTGTAGAAACATTGTCTGCCAACCCTATACATGGTCTTGGGCACACTGCCCCTTGCATAGACATACCTAATAGTTCAGCCTGTTCACCCATCTATCCACCCATATATCAATGTTTGCCTTCACTGACAATGCAGTACTGTATGTGCAAAAGGGTTCATCTTTGTTGTCTGTACCTCCCATGTACCTCTCTATGTGAAAGACAGTAATTTTAATAAGAGGTGATGATAAAGGAAAGGACACTCAGAGAGCAGGACAATATGGAGGAAAGAGGAAAGGGGGTAGGCATGGGTAATCTTAGATGGAGGTGGAGGGGTGGACACTATCTATTGCATGACTCTGTAGTGCCAGGTACTATTCTTTGGAAGTTTATTTCAACTAAAGGTATGTGCTTGTCTACTAAGCAAAAGATTGCTGGTTTGGATTCATCTAGAGGCAACATGGAAGAAAGACCTAGTGATCTACTTCTGTAAGATTACAACCATTGAAAACCTTATGGAACAGCTCTACTCTGACATATAGGGAGTCGCCATGAGTTGGAATTGACTTTATGGCAACAATTTTGGCTTGTTTTTTCCTCCCAGTTCCACAGTAGGCAGAGGAAACTGGAGAGGAGACGTGGGGGTAGAAATGTCAATGGTTATGTATTTTACAGTTTTTCCATGTATAGCTGTCTAGGCAAGATGACTAAGGTCATGGAAGGATGTTAAGAAGGACCTGGGCAGGCATTGACTCACTCTTTGGTAAACACACAGGACAGAGGAACCATCTATGGCAAACAATAACTGACATGCAATATCAGGGATACACAGTCACAAATATACCCTCACTTCAGTCACTGCATTTGGCCTCTTATGCAACAAAAGTTCTACTGTCTGGTTACCAGGGATGGAAGGAGGTGGGATGTGGGAGCTTTTGCTTAGGATCATGGAGTTTCTGTTAATAGTAGTGGAATAATTTAGAAATGGATAGTGGTGATGGTTGTAAAACCTGATGAATGTAATCAGTGTCACTCAATTGGACATAATAAAACAATAAAATAAAAATTTTTACTATCCCTACTTTACAGATGAAAAAAACTGAGACTCAGAGAACTGATTTGCTCAAGTTTCTGTAGCTGGTGGGGAACATTAGACCCCAGGTTTCACAACTCAAAAGTTCCTGCTCAACAGTATGGCGATTCATTCAAAATTTGGAATTAGAAACACCATTTGACCCAGAAATTCCATTACCAGGTATATATCCTGAAGAAGTGAGAGCCAGGACAAGAACAGATATATGCACACTCATGTTCATCACAGAACTATTTACAATAGCAAAAAGATGGAAACAACCTAGGTGCCCATCAACAGAAGAATGCATAACCAAACTATGGTACATACACACAGATGGAATACTATGCAACCCTAAAGAATAATATAGAATCAGCAAAACACTGCATAACGTGGATGAACTTGGAGGACATTATGCTGAGTGAAATAAATCAGTAACAGAAGGTCAAACATTGTATTAGTCCATTATTGTAAAAAGTCAAGGAAAGGTTTATATATGGAAGGAAATTTTCTTTGTTGTTACCAGGGGTGGGAGGGAAGGAGAGGGAACACTGTTAGATAGGTGGAAACAAGTATTGATTTGGGTGAAGAAAAGGGCAATGTACCAAATGTGAGCAATCAATATGGTGGCATTGAGGAAGAGGAAGACATAGAGAGGTGCATGGGAGGTACAGACAACAAAGATGAACCTTTTTGCACACACAGTACTGCATTGTCAATGAAGGCAAACATTGAAACACAGGTGGATAGATGGGTGCACAGGCTTAACAATTAGGTATGTCTATGCAGGGGGCAGTGTGCCCAAGACCATGTATAGGGTTGGCAGACAATGTTTCTACAAGTGTATTTGTATGTTCTGTAAGAATTCCCAGGTATACAGTAGAGCTGACAAGAGGAAAGGTTGTAGTCACTTCTTGGTCACAGCTAGCTACCTAGAGGAAGCGAGTTGATGGACCTGTGGGCTTGGAAGGACCTGTGGGCTTGGGACCATAGTCACAGGGGACATCAAGCTCAACTGGCATAACATACTACCCAAAACATTGTTCCACATCCTACTTTGGAGAGTAGTGACTGGGATCTTAAACGATTGCAAGTGGCCATCTAGCTGCAACGATGGGTCTCTCCTCATCCAGAGCAAAGAAGAATGAAGAAAACCAAAGAACACGTGAAAACAGTCCAAGTGACTGGTACACCATGCAATTCTCAGCCAGCCTATACGACTATGAGACCAAAAGAACTAAATGGTGCCCAGCTATCACTGTCAACCACTCAGAGAGGGATCTCTGTAGGAGATCCTGGATAGAGTGGGAAAACAATGTGGAACAAAACTCAAAATCATTTAAAAAAAAAAAAAAAAAAGGACCAGGTTTGCCGGTCTGATAGAGCTTGATGTAACCCCTGAGACTATGGCCCCTCGCTAACCTTCAGGTCTGGAATTGAACCCACTTCTGTGGCTTCCAGCAAAACAAAAAACAGGCATATGAACTGAACATTTACAACAGATAGATAGACTCCTTGGGGAGATCAATCATGAGAGAATAGAAGGTCTGCGTATGCACAGGGAGACAGCTCAAGGGGCAGGAGTGCATGAGAAGGAAGGACACAGGCAAGAGGTAGCTATGGGGAGGAAGTGAGAGGGAAGCTATTGCATTGTGGTAAATTGTAGTCAATGGCATGAGACAAAAGTATATGTGAACTGCTGTATGGAAAGTGAGTTTGCTCTGAAACGTTCACCCAAATCACAATAAAAATAGAAAAAAAAAGTTTCTGCTCAGGTTGTCATATTTCTCTTCTTATCTAATTCACTCCTTATAATCACTCGCAGACACATCCATCAAATCTTGCTCTCCTCCTTGGTCAGTGACTTGGCACAGACCTGACATGCCTCCTTCTCTCCCTTTTCCCTCATTAGCTCAAACAGAAAACTTTCTCTGGAGTTTGTCAAATGCAGGGCTATTTTATGTCCCTTCTTTGATAGTCAAAATCATTTTCTTGGACAGAATTAAAGTGAGTCTGTATTTCTCAATACAACGTGTCCTCCTTCCTGCTATGAAGAAAAATGCAAGTTGCTTTCCTGCACTCAAAATATACAAGGATGAAAACAAGATGTGGTCAAATTGTAGGTAAGGGATCATCAATATTAATAAGAGCCTGAGAGACAGAAAGGGAATATCAGATCAATAATTTATTAATACCACCTGGAAGAAAAGTAAATGCTCATAAAGTTCAACAAATCTTAAACTTGATCCAGTGCAAAAGGAATACCACACTTTCTAAACCAAATGAAGCTGCTGATTCACCAACAGCGGAGCTCCTTTGAGAACAAGAAATGAACATGGGGCCCCAGGGCCACAGCTCTGACCATCTTTAGCCATTAGTGTCACTGGAATCTGGGAACATATCTGTCCAGCTGATCCACATCCATATCCTCAAGAGTAAAGGGCTCTGTCTACTCTCTGTAATGCCCGCTGACTGCTCCTCCCTCTCAGGAATTAAATATTTCTCCTTCTCATCATGGCAGAAATTGAAGTGAGGATGGAGATCAAAGTGGGACCAGAAGTGAGAGTAGAAAAAAGGACTAGAACGATGTCACTACCCACCTCTTCCTCCAGGGGCCATGGCCATGACCCACATCAGTCCTTTAATCTGAGTCTGAACAGAAGGGTAGTAAAAAGGAGAGAAAAAACAATGCAAACAGAAAAGGGAAGCAAAAGAAATGGTTAAGGGATGGATGGGATCCAGAGTTTAAGAAGATGGCTAATATCAGGGCATGAGGGTTTGAGGCTTCTCAAAGAAGACACAGTGAACAGTAACCAACTTTAAATAGTATTTAAATATATCTTAAAGTATCTTTTAAATAGTATGTGAAAGCCCTGGATGGTACAAATGGTTAATGCACTCAGCTATTAACCAAAAGGTTGGAGGTTCAAGTCTACCCAGTGGTGCCTAGGAAGAAAGGCCCGATTTTTCCAAAATATCAGCCATTGAAAACCCTAAGCAGAACAGTTCTACTCTGACACACAAGTTGACCATGAATCAAAGTTGCCTTGATATCAACTGGTTTAGTGTTTTTTTCGGCTACCTCCCCTGAGAGCTGGTACTATGAACAATAAAAACAACAATAGGATACAGTATAAGCAAATTGTGCTGACTTGTGGTTTGAATTCACCCAGAGGTGCTATGGAAGAAAGACCTGGTGATATGCTTCTGAAAGCATATGCAAAGCATATTCACAGCCATGAAAACCCTATACATCACAGTTCTACTATGACACACATAGGGTTGCTATGAGTCAGTATCAACTCAATGGCAACTTGTTTTCTTTTCTTTTTTCTTTTATTATTATTTTTTTTAAAAATTCTAACTGAAGGAACGAAAGAGGGGAAGAAGGGAAGGCAAAAGAAATGAATTATAGAATGAATAAATACATTTACAAATATAGAAAGAAAGATCCAAATCTGAATGTGTACTAAGGACTGAAGTACATGTAGGTGAGCAGCAGCAATAAAGGAGCCCAGAGATCAGAGTCAAGAAGAGAACATGGTGGTTTTCAACTTTAGTGTCTACAGCAGATTAGTTCAATTGACTAAGATGTTGTGCTAATAATAAGGACATGAATAGGATCCCAGTATAGTTCAATAGGAGATCCTGGGTGGTGCAAATCAGTTAGGCTGCTAACCGAAACGTTGGAGGTTTGAGTCTACCCAGAAGCCTTGGAAGAAAGGCCTGGCGATCTACATTTTAAAAATCAGCCATTGAAAACCTTTTGGAGCACAGTTCTACTTCTACACACATGAGGTGGCCATGAGTTGGAGTCAACTCAAAGGCAACTGGTTTTCTAGCTCAGTGAGCTATTCTGTGTACCTGCTAGGAGCCCACAGCCCAAAAAGGGCAGCCATCTTGTGAAACCATGCACTCAGCTAAGGTGCCTGAAAAAGTGTGTGGACAACAGCATGGCAGTCCTCAGGCCTGGTACCTGGTAAAGCAGTTTCAAGCAGGGCCCCGTGTTCATGAAGGAAGCCGTATCTTCATTAATGTTCTTTAGATATTGATTTAGCTAATTAATTATTATAATAAATATTATGTTGTTGTTGTTATGTGCCGTCGCGTTGGCCCCGACTCATAGCGACCCCTCCTTGGGCTGCCGAGGCAGTATCACTATGGAAGTAGATTGCCCAACCTTCCTTCCAAGGAGTGGCTGGTGGGTTTGAACTGCCAGCCTTCTGGTTAGCAGTCAAGTGCCTTAGGCACTATGCTACCAGAGCTCCTAATAAATATTATAATTTCTCTATAATAATTAGGTAATTAAGAGATTAAGGTTGATAATGACTCTATATCTCCCCAGTCTTGTCTTGTTCAAAAAAATATTTGAGGTGCCTTGGGTTCTCTTTGAGAGTCTTGGCTATCATTTGCTTGATAACAAAATACAGACCTTGAAATTGTAATAGAGCATAGCTAGAATCCCAGGTTATAGACATACTTTTCATCTTTCTCAGCCTCTTTCTTCCATTGTAAAATGGGAATTATTATATCAATTCCCATTATATATTATATATAATCAATTATTATATATATTATTATTATATATAAAAGAGGATTTTAAGAAAGTTAAAGTGGGTAAGCATGCGTGTGCTTGGGATAATTCAGGGCATAGGAAAATTTTGTAAAACACAATAACTGCCATTATTAATATTAGTTGATTTTCCTATTAAAACCAATCTCTCTGAGACTTTCTTTAAAAAAAAAAAAAACGGACAGATTTTCTTTAAACAAATGAGTTCTGTAGTTTGTCGTCAAGAAATAAGATGGTGAATGCTATTTTTCCTTTCTCTGGAATGTCTTGAACTCTGTCACTGACTCCTCCCAGAAAACTGTTTAATTTTAGCCTCATCATCATCAGCAAACACTCACCAAGCGCTTACTGCATACCACCCCTGATCTCACACACAATGGGTACAGATTTATAGGTAAACTTTCTGCTGTCTGAAGACTTAAAGTTTCCCTGGTGAGCTCCATCCAAGTAAGAGCAGATTCTGTATTTCTCTCTAATAAACCTGGCACTCATGCAGTGCCTGAAACTTAACTTAGAGCTCCATGAGAATGTGTTAAAGATAGAGGACAAGAAATGTCAAAAGAAGCTAAGAGAAGACATAGGCAGTTGTGATGGTTAATTTTATGTGTCAACTTAATCCATAGCTAGGCTATGGTGCCAAGTGGTTTGGGCAAAAACTAGAGTAGTTGCTGTTCCATAATATAATGTAATCACCTTCTATAATGCAATTTCACATAATACAATAATCACCTGAAATGAGAGTTTCCTTAGAATGTGGTCTGTCTCCAGATTATAAATAGATATTTTGGCAGAACTAGATTCTCTCTCTCTCTCTCTCTCTCCACTCTGCACTCTTCTTGTCACCTGATCTATGGATCTTGGGATGCACACCTGTGGAAGACTCCAGCCTACCATCTGACCTATAGATTTTGAATTTGCTAATTCCCACAGTCATGTGAGCCAATCCCTTGAAGTAAATCTCTCTCTCTATGTATACATATATCTTACTGGTTCTTTTTCTCTAGGGAACCCTATGTCAGCATCTAATCATGTTAAGTGCCAAATGAGAAACACGAGTGAAACTCTGGGTGTTCCATGGAGGAGGAGTAACCAAGGGCTGGGCCAAAGGAGGATGCATCAAAAGGAGCTGGGGGTTAAATTGGGCCTGAAAGGTTTTGAACCAGGGACTTCTCACGTGTAAGGTAAAGGATGAGCTCTGGTGGTGCAGACCAAAAATGTCAGTGGTTTGAACCCATTACCCATTCTGCAGGAGGAAGATGAGGCAATCTACTTCTGTAAAGATTTATAGCCTTGGAAACCCTATAGGACAGTTCTACTCTATCCCATCAAGTTGCTGTGAGTTGGAATCCACTCAATGGCAGTGACTTACTGGAAATGAGAACCAGTATCATTGCTATGAAGGGAAGGTAATATTAAAGATGAATACAATTTTTTTTAAAAAAAGATTGTGTTAAATTAAAAAAATAAAATAAGCAAGAGAATGCTGCAAGAAAATAAGTTCTTCCATGAGAAGAAGGGGACTGTCTGTGATGAGTCAATAATAATAATATCCCTTAACTTGAGATAATACCACATGTCTATCAGTTTGTTGTACTGTGGTGGCTTGCATGTTGCTATGATGTTGTAAGCTACGCCACCAATACTTCAAATACCAGCAGGGTCACCCATAGTGGACAGGTTGCAGTAGAGCTTCCATACTAAGACAGACTAGGAAGAAAGCCTTGGCAACCTCCAATGAATATCCTATGGATTACAACAGAATATTCTTCTGTAGAGTGCTAGAAGATGAGTCTCCTAGATTAAGAGGAACTCAGAATACACTGTGGCCTCAACAATGGGCTCATACCAATGATGGTGAAGATGGTGCAGAACTAGGTAATGTTTCATTCTATTGCACATGGTGTTGCCATGAGTAAAGCTGACTTGTTAGCAACTGACAATAATAATAACAACTTGAGATCAAGTTCTATATCAGTAAGATGATATAGATGATATGGACAGTGTGGTATTCAGAAGTCATGGGTCATGTAGAGGCTCTTAGCTTCTAAACAGTTTGGTGGAAGTTTCCTTAAAGAAGGTTGAAATCATATTTATGCAGTTTGAATGAAGCAGATCATCACAGCTCTATCTCATGCTAAACAATAATATCTATGATATCATGGATTTACAATGCTAGGTTTTTAATAAAATATTAAAGTAATATACAAAAACTAAAAATAAGATCTATATCCAGTTTTCATCTCTGGAACACACTGGTTTAGAAAGCAAGGCTCTAGAGGTAGGGAGGGCCAATTGCAGGTTTTTAAGTTAGGGGCTGTAAGCAGCTACTAAAACAATGACTCTCCACCCTGGAAGCAAATTAGCATCATCTAGAGAGTTCAAATACCACTATTACCAGAGACCCGGCCCTAGTGACTCCCTGTCATTGGCTCAGAATGGTGTTGGGCACTGATTGGTTTAGAAACTCTCCAGAGGATTCCAATGTTCAATCAAGCTGTCCCACTGCCCTGAATGATTCTTGAAGCACTTGGAACAAAAATGGATCGAAGGGATGCATGTCCACAGGCTGTGAGAGCTGGGAGATTGTTGTTGGGCTCAGGGATGGATGAGCCAAGATGTAGCAGTCACTGAGAACAGATAACAGGGCAGGAGACAGTGCTAACATGCATTTGGGGAGCCACAGGGACCTCTTTGCCATAGGAGAGAACAGTGTTTGTGGGATTTCTAGAAGATACCTTTGTTGTTGTTGTTGTTGTTGTTATATGCCGTTGAGTCAGGCCCAACTCATAGCCACCCCTCCTTGGGTTTCCAAGGCAGTATCATAGTGATGGAAGTAGATTGCTCCATCTTCCTTCCAAGGAGTGACTGGTGGATTTGAACCTCCAGCCTTCTGGTTAGCAGTCAAATGCCTTAGGCACTACGCTACCAGAGCTCCTGAAGACATCTTTAAATACCTCAAAGTCTATGTTAAATTAGTGCAAATACCTAAACTTTAAGATGAACCTTTCAGTAAAAAGATTCTATGCTTCTATTTAAAAGTCATTGAAAATATCTTCTGTATCATCCACACAGGCACACTTGAAAAGGAATAAATAAATACCAAGAGATAGCCAAAGCAGCCCTGGATAATGCTGGTGAGGGACGATGATGACAGCAGTTTTCCACATGGCAGTTTCACTATCTTGTTCGAGGACTTTCCATTACAGGTGGGGCAGAGCGGGATGCAGCTGCTGGCCTGGGTCATGGTGCCCTCATAATCATGCATTCAGAGTCCTCAGAAAGATCATTGCCGGGTGGTTTGCTCCTACTTTGGCCATGTATTGCAACTTTCCATTTTCTGATAGCTAGCTCAAACTCATTTTCCCACAATATATTATGGGCTGCTTGCAAGATTTTCTATCAAAACATAAATAGATTCAGATTTCTCTGAAGAGCAGGTTTCCCATATCGGTGTGTACTAGTCCATGTTAACATTAAGTCCAAGGACGAAATAGGAAAATAGATTTTTTTTCCCCTGGGCGCTATGAATTTGTGGAATTAAAAAAAAAAAAAAATAGTATCTTAGCAGCTCCCAGCATCTTCAAAAAAAAAAAAAACAAAAAAACAGGTATATATATATACATATATATACCTATACTTGGTCACAACTATTACATACTCACTGTGTGTGTCAATTTTTTTTTTTATTCCTTTCAGAAAAGTAATTTCCATGATGCATCCACCCAGGACCAGGAAACCACAGTAAAGAAAGCCCAGCAGGAAATCTCCAAAGGCTCCCTGAAAATGCTCATGAAAGATATGAAAGATACAATTTTAATCACCTGCCAGGCCTAAAGAATTAGAAGTTAGCCAGCCAAGAAGGCACTGTTACATCCCTTTATTTCTCCTGTCTCTGTCTGCTTTAATGTGGAGGAGATGAAGGAGAGGTTGGGGAGGCTCCCATCAGGCAGCTGGAAAGAGGGGCAGGGAGGGAGGAAGAAGATTTAACATTAGGGCCAAGTTTAGAATTTTGTTTATCCTACAAGATTGGAATTTCTAATTTCCAATTTGAGACCAGTTTTGTCCATTTGAAGGATGGAAAGGGTCTTCAAAGAACCTGTGAGTAAGCAGAAAAGTCTAGAGCCAGAGGACTATTCCAGAAAAAGTTCAAATGGCCAGTGGAAGACAAAACTAAAATTGTGTCTTGGTGACAATTCATTGTTGTGCTTGTTCAGTAGTCATTGCCTCTGCAGCTATCCTAATAAGTAGTGGATATTATTTTACTGCCCTAATTAAAAAATACCCAGCTATAATTTACACAATAAATTGTCACTTGAATAATTTATTGAGAGGCTCCCTAGATTATTGAATACTGTACTGGGTGTTTCTTGAAAACCAACATAAGAGACCTCATATATCAAGTTGTTTCCATCCTTTTAAAATATGTTTAACACAGCAATAATTTACTCTAGGCCACAAATAATGTTCTGATTCTAGGACAAAAAAATAATTACATAGCTTAAGGATAGTCTACAATTGCTCTGAGCTATTGCAGCTAGTTTTCTGTAGTAGCAATTACCGTTTTCCATTGTTTCCTTCAATAAGAACCACATCATAGGGAAGATTATTTGTATTTGTTTCCCAGGACTGCTGTAACAAAGTACCACGCACTGGGTGGCTTGAAACAACAGAAATTTATTCTCTCACAGTTCTGGAGGTTAGAAATCTGAAATCACAGTGTCGCAGGGCCATACTCCCTCTGAAGCCTCTAGCGAAGACTCCTTTGCCTCTTCTAGCTTCTGATGCTGCCGGCAATCCTTGGCATTCCCTTGGTTTACAGCTGCCTTTGTCTCCACATGACCTTCTCCCCTGCATGAGTCTTTGTGTCCAAATTTCCCTCTTCATATAAGGACACTAGTCATTGGATTTAGGGTCCATCCTAATTCAGTATAACCTCATCTTAAATTGATTACATCTGCAAAGACCTCAATTCTAAATAAGGTCACCTTCATAGGTTCTGGGTGTTAGGATTTCAATTTATCTTCCTTGGGGACACCATTCAATCCAGTATAAAACTTAGGATATGGGAGAAGAAGTGGGAAGGGGACACATGTAGTTTTTTACGAATCCATCAAGGTGATTATGAGATCTGTGACATGCGTTATCACCACTAAGATGCTGCTGCGGGAACCATGAGACAGGGTCTTGCCCAATCCAACAGTTACATGACGTTAAGCCAATCACTCCCCTTCTCTATACACCAGATTCTGCCTTTTAAATTAAAGGTCACCTTCCCAATTTAAAAACACTGTGCATTATTCTAACACATTGTATGATTTCTATCCACTTATATTCCCCGAGTCCTGTAAGAGCCTGCCTGTTCACTTGGGAATTAATTTGACCAGCCCAGCCCCATTTGGAGATAAAAATGCGCAAATGCACCTGGAAGTCTCAATTCAATTAACATTCATTAAAAACACAGCAATGTCTGGTACCATGCATCCCAATTTCCTTAAGATACCAAGTTTAAAGTCTTAAGACAAAGAGTGTGGCATAATTTTCAGTCCCAAGAAAATGAATTATCACAGCTGACAAGTGGTTTTTCTAAGCTCTATGAATGGCAGAAAGATTTCTGTGTTTTTATTACTATGCTCACACCTTTGCAAAAGTATGGTTCTGCTCTTTGACTCAAAGGAGAGCAATCTGTGTGAGTCTAGATGCATAGATGAAAAAAGTTACTGACTGAAGCCTGATTACTGTGGTGGATTAAAGTTTAAGTGTTTTTTTTTTTTTGTTTGTTTGTTTTTTTTTTTTAAAAAAGAATTTCCAGTTGCTGTTGAGTTGACTCCCACTCATGGTAACCCCAGTTGTGTCAGAGAACTGTGCTCCATGGGGTTTTCAAAAGTAGGTCAACATGTCTTTCTTCCAAGTCATGTGTGTAGACTTGAACTTCCAACCTTATCATTAGCAGCTGAGTATCATAATTGTTTGCACCAACCAAGGACTCTAAAAATAGACTATCCTTCAAAAATATGTTTATGTATAGCCTAATGAGGCATTCCAATCTAACGAGCAGTAGTTAAGGCATTAAGCTACTAACGAAAAGGTTGGTGGTTCAGACCCACCAGCCACTTTGTGAGACAAAGATGAGGCAGTCTGCTTTTGTAAGAGTTTACAGCCTTGGAAACCCTGTAAGGCAGTTCTACTCTGTCCTATAGGCTCACTGTAAGTTGGAATCAACTTGATGGTAGTGGGTGTGGTTTGGTATAGCCTACTGGTTCAATCAAATTACTTTGATAAGGACCACTTAATGTTGATGCAGAATTTTTTTTTTTTTCTCAGCCAGTAAGTACTCTGAGGGTATGATTCTCACCTTGCTCATGACCCTTCTTTCACACTGATGGAGCAAAACCACCATGCAGGTGAGCAGATGTGAACTCCCTATGATGAATGGCACCAGCTAAGTCAACTTGGAGCCTCATTCTCTGCACTTGCCAGACTCCAGCCACTGGTTTACTTTCAGCTAATATGGATGTGTTGGGAGTTCTGATAGCATAGTGCCTAAGGCATTTGACTGTTAACCAGAAGGCTGGTGGTTCAAACCCACCAGCCACTCCTCAGAAGGAGGATGGGGCAATCTACTTCTGTAGTGATACTGCCTCGGAAACCCAAGGAGGGGTCACTATGAGTTGGGGCCGACTCGATGGAAGTGAGTTTGGTTAGTTTTTTTGAATATGGATGTGGAATTTTAACAGAAAGAGGAATGGGGTTTTCTTCTTTCACTAGTTTTTTTTTTTTTTTCCCCTTAAGGATCTATTACTCCTAGAAAGAATTTGAAGTTGCAAAGAAAACAGTTGCTTGTTTTGTTTTAAATCCAGTGATAGTGATGATTCTTTTCTTCTATCAAAACTATTTCCCCTCTCACACTTACTAGTATGACTCTTATTCAGAAAAAGGGAAACAATAAGTGTTGGTGAAGATATGGAAAAACTGAAACCCTCATTCATTGCTGGTGGGACTGTGAAATGGTTCAGCCAATGTGGAAAAAAGTTTGGCAGTTCCTCAAAAAGTTAAACAGAGTTAAACATATGACCCAGCAATTCCACTCCTTTCAAGAGACCTGAAAGCAGGTATTCAAACAGATGCTTGTGTAACCAGTGTTCCTTTTAGGACTAGTCATAATAGATAAAAGGTGGGAACAGCATCCATCAATAGATGAACAGTAAAACAAAAGGTGATCTATTTGTATAATGGAATATTATTCAGTCATAATGGGAAATGAAGTTCTGATACATGCTATGACATGGATGAACCTTGAAAACATCAAGCTGAGTGAAATATCAAACACAAAAGAACAGATATTGTATGACCCCATTTACATGAAGTATCTAGAATATACAAATGCATAGAAACAAAAGTATATTAGTGGTTACCAGGGGTAGATGACAGTAAAGAATAAGAGTTATTGCTGAAGGGGCACTGAGTTTTTCTTTGGAATGATGTAACAATTTTAGAAATGAATAGTAGCGATGGTAGCACAACATAATGTGTGTAATTAATGTCACTGCTGTATACCTTAAAATGGTTAAAGCGGCAGTTTTTTTAGAAGAAATGATATTCAAAATGAAATAAAAGCATTTATTTTGCCACAGTATAATTTTAAAAATAAATGAGAACCAGGGTTCTGGCAAGATGGTGGACTAGGCAGAAGGATTGCACAGACCCTCTTCAACAAAGAAAAGGGAAACCAATTAACACAGACACAGAAGATAATCTTGGACCCATGAG